>NC_046611.1:617422-919208 GCF_900324465.2 Anabas testudineus
AAACAACACACTGTGGCACCCAGTGAAGCGGTCCCAGAAAAAATTCAAAATGATGGACTGAACCCGTTTAAGAAGATCAATAGGGGGGTCCACACAGGCCAGGCGATGCCAGAGCCCACTGGCCACCAAGTTGTTGATCACCAGAGCCCTCCCCCTGTACGACATCTGTGGCAGTAACCACCTCCACTTTTGTAACCTCCCCTCCACCTTCTCCACTACACCAGCCCAGTTCCTAGTCACACTCTCTTCATCCCCCAAATGCACACCCAAGTATTTAAATCCCCCCCTCTGCCAGGTGAGACCCCCCGGTAGAGTGGGAAGCCCACCCCTCCACCTGCCGACAGCCAACGCTGCACTTTTGTGCCAGTTGACCTTAGCAGATGAGACATTGCTAAAAGCCGTTACTATATTTTCTAAAGTACGGATCTCTGTTTGTGACTTAACGAGAACGACAACATCATCTGCATAGGCCGACAGCACAGGGTGGGCCGCACAATTGGGTAAAACCAAACCACTAATGGAGGACCGGACCTGAAATAAAAGAGGCTCTATGGACAGTGCGTACAACATCCCTGAGAGCGAGCAGCCCTGTCTGATGCCTCGTCGCACCTTAAAAGGAGCGCTCAGCTCACCATTGACCTTCAGTACACCCTCAATGTCCTGGTACAGAACCCTGATCATAGCAATCAAACCAGGGCTGAGACCAAACCTCTCCAGAGTCTTCCAGAGATACGGGTGCTCGACCCGGTCGAAAGCTTTTTTTGGTCCAGCGAAATCAGACCCAAGTCTATTCCCAATGAACCAGAGAGGTCCAAAACATCCCAAATTAAAATCACATTATCAGTGATTAACCTACCGGGCACACAGTAAGTCTGGTCCCGATGGACCACCTGGCAGGGAGTGAGCACTTAGAACAACCCTCCATCATCCTCAGGTTCCTGGCTCAGCTTGAACACTATTTTCTTAAGTCTGTACACCTCCTGGTCCGTGTAGCCCCCTTTACCTCTGCTCCTCATCTGACCACGGACTGAGGTCACAAACAGTTCCGTATGAGAAAAATAATCTTCAACTTTCACCCCCTTTAAGTTCTTAGTTCATAACAGAAACAGTTTAACTCTTTCAACACTGTACATTTTAATCATTTAGCAGACGCATTTATCCAAAGCGACTTACAAGTTACAAGGGTAGGCAGGGCAACATGAGGAGGTCTTGCCTAAGGACATAGCTGGGATTTGAACCCCAGTCTCCCACATGGGAGGTGGTGATGTTACCACTGCACTAACCAGCCGCAAGTACTGTATGCTTTCAGCCTCTGAGACTGGGAGGAATTAGAACCGGCCATCTCAGCGTCAGTGCCGGGAGAGTCGTCGACCCCACTACAGTCCGACTCGGCCGCCTTCAGGCTCCTCAGGCCTCTACCTCTGACCTTTTTCACAGCCCCAGACTGGTCCTGGGAGCTGCTCACAGTAGGTTTACTTTTCCTCTTTCCACCTGTTACTGCTGGACAACTGTCACCTTCGTCCATCACACTTTCCTGTTCGGTCCTCCCACCCCCAACACACCTGTCTGTCGTGGGCGGGGCCTGTTTTCCTGGATGTTGGATGGAACAGGAACAGTTTCTGTCTTCACCTGGGGCTCTGTGTAAACACACCTGTCTGTCGTGGGCGGGGCCTGTCTGTCGTGGGCGGAGCCTGTTTTCCTGGATATTGGACGGAACAGGAACAGTTTCTGTCTTCACCTGGGGCTCTGTGTAAACACACCTGTCTGTCGTGGGCGGGGCCTGTCTGTCGTGGGCGGAGCCTGTTTTCCTGGATATTGGACGGAACAGGAACAGTTTCTGTCTTCACCTGGGGCTCAGTGTAAACAGTTACTTCACAGTAATTGTTGTTTGCTGTGACTCTGGGTTTAAACGATGAGGCGTGAACATCTGGAGACATGACACAGAGGTGAACACGCCTGTGAACATCTGACCTGACGTGTTCTTACTGGAAACAAACCACATTTATCTCTGTGTTTACACAGCAGAGCAGGTTCAGCTACTTCTCTCTTCTCATTCAGGATGGGGGTCAACTAAGGATCCACAGCTTTAAATCCTGACTGAGTGGATCAGGACCTTTAATCCTTTTCCCTGGAGATTACTGCATCAGAGGAAACGCAGTGAGCAAGCTGCACCCAGTCGGTTTCCAAGATTTTACATGGAACAGCTGACGTATTGAGTCAAGACATTTGTTTTCAGCAGTTTCCAGTAAAAGAGGAAAAACCTCTTTTCTGTTGGTCAGAGTTTCCAGACGATGCAGGCGTTCGTCATATTGTGACTGTCAATGGTTTCTGAAGCTGTCGTTTCCCCCACAGGTCCAGACTGGGTTTACTCTGGATGTTCGTCCTCTGTGGTGTGAACACAGGTAAGTGGATCACAATATAGACGACAGCAGCTGCTGGACCAGAGCAGCTCCAGAAACGGAAATCGTTTCTGTTTGAGATGATGAAAAGCTGGTTGGGGATCAGGTCCCGGACCTACACTATGTGAATCCTCTTCCTCGATGTGTCTCTAGTCTCTCAGCGAGCTGCCAGGTCGCGGGTTTTCTGGAAGAAGACGTCCTGCTGCCCTGTGTCTACACAGAGGAAGACCCTCTACCTGAGGAAGTCTCCGTCTTCTGGAGGGACAAAGACGACAACGTCGTACTGGACATCATCAACAACAGTCCAAACACCAACACCCAGGACCAGGTCTTCAGAGGCCGAGTCCTGAGTTTCCCTGATCGGTACAAAGAAGGAAACTTCTCCATCAGCCTGAAGAAGCTCCGGCAGTCAGACCGCGAACTCTACGAGTGTCACATCCCAAAGGTGGACTTCCAGGTCAGAGTCCAGCTGAACATCCCAGGTTTGTATGAATCCTCCCCACAGAACACGATTGATTCAGCATGAAAACAAAACGTCTGCAAGTGTTTTACTTATAGTCAACAAGTCTGAGACCGAGTCAGTCCCAGACTGTGGGACAGAACCACACTACATATCAAACAAGTCACAGCCTGATCTGCCCTCCACCGGAGCAGCACGCAGCAGGATTTCACGGAGGCCTTCTGAGTACATGCATACAATAATACGTTAACAACTCTAGAGTCAGGAACTGAAAGTCTGCACTGTTGAAAATACTTCTTAGTGCAGTACTTTTGTACTTTAAGTAAAACTTGGACCTTGTATTTGAGTGTGTGTTCTCTAAATACTTGTGCTGATCCACCTTAGATCTGTTGTTTCCATCAGGATGAATCCACAGAGGAGACAGATCCAGAGATGGTTTTTATTTTTTACCAGGAGGTGCAGGTAGTGACGTGTTTTCCAGTTCCTCCCACTGATGCTGAACTGTCAGATCCCGGAGGATGATGAGGAGACTATGGTAACTTTTCCATTTACATTCAGGGAGTCACAGGATGATGAAGCTGCAGTGTCATTAACTCCAACAGCAGCTGCCTGTAGGACCTCCTCCTCATCATCTTCGTCATCATGGTGGTTGCCAGATGGGTCTCTCTCCACTTTCCATGGAGCTTGAAGGCGTCTGTAGTTCCCTGCAGTTTATCAGGCCCTTTTAATATTATAGAGGTTTAAACTGAATATCCGTGATCACTTTAACATATGTAAACTTGAATTTGGACTAGTTGAAATTATAATTCAGGGTATTTACAACTGCATTCTGACCAGTTTAAGATTTCTACACTCACATTTTTAATGGTCACAACTCCTTTGCAGATTCAGAAATGACATCATCAGTGCTGCTGCACAGATTTAGCACTTTTTGGACCGAAGAGTTTTGAGTAGTCATAATGTAATTAAAGATATCTGTAATCTGAATTTCAACTAGTCATGATGTAATTACTACTACTACTACTACTATACACACACGTATACATTTGTAGTACTGGACTGTCTAAATAAATATAGGAAGTATTACATTGAGCAGTAGCTCAGGTGTTGGAGTAGTCGCCTACAGACCCCAGGGTGAGTGGTTTGATTCCCGGTTCCTCCTGGCTACTAGCTGAGGTGTCTTTGGACAAAACACAGAAACCCGGTAGTAGCGCCGACTCAGTCTGGCAGCTGTCCAAAACGAATTTCCCCAAGGTGATCAATAAAGTATATATTATTATTAAAATCTGGGTTTTGTTGTTTGTTTTTTTTATGCAGTAACTAATTTGTTACACAAGATGGAGCCACTTCATCATCATGATGCTGCTGTTACTACTACAACTACTACTACTACTGTACTATTGTTTTTACTGACATCCCTAACAAACAGTTGAATCTGTTGCTATACTGTTATAAAACTACTACTACAGTATTTACTACTAATGTACTGCTGTTACTGTTATTGTTACTACTACTACTACTAGAAGTGGTACTACTAGTAATACAGAATTGTCTTTTTCTGTTTACTCCTTACAGGTAGTACCACTTACTACTACAACCAGTTCTATTAATATTATTACTTACTTGACTCTACTAGTACAACTGCAGTTACTATTACAGATACTAGTATCACTGCTACCTCTAACTCTAACTGTACTCTCTGTTATTTCTGTTGTTTCTACTTACACTAAAATTAATATTGTACTGCTTTAAGAAGTACTACTGCTACTTCAACTACTACGAACACTGGTTCTAGGTCTCCTGAACTTTGAACTTTAAATACCAATTTTTATTATTATTTATAGTTCAGTACAAACTAGACGTTTAAAATCTGTTTTTATGTCAAATACCATCCATCCTTTATCTTATAATGAGAATGACATACATATTATCTGGGGCGGGGTGGCGGGGGCCACAGACTTCCCTCTCCCCGGACACCTCCTCCAGGCGAGAGACGTAGTCCCTCCATCGTGTCCTGGTCTTCCCTGGGGCCTCCTCCTGGTGGGACCTGTCCGGAACACCTCCCCAGCCCACCCCAGCTGACTCCTCTCGATGTGGAGGAGCAGCGACTCCACTCTCAGCTCCTCCCCCCATCTCTAAGGGTGCTCCCAGCCACCCTGCGGAGGAAACCCTGCTCTCTCACCCAGCCACTCCCACGTCCTTTGTTCTACTTTCCCTCCATTCCACCTGGCCCCGCCCCCTCACTCACCTGTTAAGCTCCAGTCTCACTGTTCGTCTGAGGTTCCTGATGGTCTTGGTTCAGCTGGTCTGGATCAGTAAGTCTCCTCAGACTGACCCGTGGTTGTTAGACCTGGTCTCTGTTATGGACACATTTGTTTCAAGGTGACATTGTTGGACACAGTTATTACCTGGACCTGCGATCAGATCAGTCTTCTAGACCAGGTCTCAGGCCAGTATCTCCCTGTTGGTTGGTCTTATTTAGCTGTTGATCCATATCCCTGTGAACTCAGCACAGCTCCAACAAACTGAACTTTTCCTGCCATGAACTTCATCTACTGCAGTATCACGAAGTATCAGCAGTACAGCTCCAAGAAGGTCTTACTGTATTATGTGTAACAGCTTCTGTAGAACCACTTTCCTGAACCAAGGTCTCAGTAAGATCAGCTGTGACTGTGTCTGAATGGAAACCAGAACCACATCCGTGTCACTGTTCAGATCTGGTAACTTCTTCCTTTTCCCATCTGCTCTGGTTAGAACTGATATTACTAAGATCAGATAAATCTTTACAAATGAGGTTTTCCTGATGTTTGTCTGGGAAATCGTCCAAAACCAGCGGTTTGAAAGTTATTTTTAATTTTAATATGAACAAATAACATCTTTTAGACCGGCTCTTGTGTCAGCTCCATGTGCAGACTGCAAGGAAACATGATTGTTTCAGTGTTTTACTGAGGACGTTTGATATTTACACCTCGTTACCACAGATGTTAAGGTCCAATCTGTTCATTTCTATACAGAACCAGGGACACGGTCATTACCAAGCAAAGTTAATTTAAAACTCTAGACGTGAAAAACAAAGTGTTCAGCTGGAAAAGATTCAGTTCACAATAAACCAAAAGTTAGTTTAACTCCTAGAGCACAGAGTGTTAAACATATAAAAGACAAAGGAAATATTTCTACATCCAGACTTTGTCTTTACTGTTACTGTTTGTGTTGGACGGGGTACTACTGTACCAACAGTATAGATCATATCATATCAAGTATCTTTCTTTCTGTACTTGTGTAAATGTACACACATACACTTTCCACTACTTCAAATCTCTAAAGACATTTCTGGGAATTGATGTATAAGTACAATAAACTTTTGCAACGTTTGCAAAATGTGGGTGAAGACGACCACAACGGCGAGTCTCATGATTTTAGTTTAACCACTGTTCCGTCCTAAACAGAAGTGCATTAGTTTAGTCAAAGCTCAACGTTAAACCAAACCAAACTTTAACAGATACACTAATAATACTACTCCTGATACTACTAATACTACTGTTAGAGCTATAGCGACTAGTACTGCTATACAGTATACAAATTAACTACTTGTACTACTGTAACTAGAGTTGACTCAAAGTTCCTCTTATTGGTCGTTTCAATGGTTAAATCACGGCACAACTCTAGAGAATTTTTACATGTACGTACGAGAAGTAGTTCCTGTCCGCATGATGTAGGTCTTTGGCTCATGTTGGGGTGTTGGTGGATGTACAGAGAATTAGACCAGAGAGCTGTGAGTTGAAGGCAGAGACATAAAAGATCAGACTTTCTTTTATTATCATTATTATTTTAGGTACATTATATTTGTTAATACTCTCGACTTATTCAGAAGACTATGAAAACCTTCTGCAGGAATCTGTCTGACATGAACATGTCCTTTGAACAGTATTAACTGTCCTTCTTTTTTTTTATTTAGTTTTATTTAATTATGCTGTCTTTTAGCTATGCAGCTAGCTTAATGTACAGTCAGCATGTCACCCCCCAAGGAACAGGCAGGTTGTTGTAATTGGCAGGTCTGATGCAGAAAGTACTTTTCTTGTAGAACTACCAAAACGAACAAAATCCATTCAGATGAGAAAGTGTGTGACCATGAATCAGCAAATCACTTGTACCATCATTAGCAACATGTGTGATCAGATATGACACCGAACAACAACAACAAAGTTTCATCCTACAGACATGTAAAATACAACATGTTGTCGCCGCAGGATTATTGAGATTGTTGTTCCAACAACCTGAACTGTGTCACTTCGTTCCTAGTGCGGTAAATACTCATTTGACTGTTGTCCTGCAGTTAGAGGGCAGTGAGACAGTTTATCAGTCCCATAACATAAACACACCTTTTTCTGTTCCGTGATCAGACATGAAGGCACAGCCTTGGACACCAGCCGTCGCACGGCAGCGTCTGTTACTGATACAGATGTCTTCTGCTAATCTAGTTCAGTTGATTTTCCTGTCGTGCAGAGCTGTTCTTCATGTTGGACCTCATTGGAGAAGCAGGTTGGTTTTTCTCACTGAAGCTCTGATATCATCCTGTTTCTTATAAACCACTCTGAGCGCTGCTGTGACACTGTAAGGCCGAGCAGGTCAAACGTAGGCAGTTGATCTTTTTCATTGGTTTTATTAGTTATTGTTTCTGTTGGATAAACTCTGGAGGAGTTAGCGATGTTTCTTTCGTGAACGTTTCGTTCAATATGAACTAATCTTTTCTATGACTTGGGAGTAATGAGTCCTCTCAGTGAGTGATTTGTTCATTTCCAGTTCATTGCAGTACCTTCTCTCACCACATGGCAGCAGCTGCATAAGCTCAGTCAGCAGGACAGGAAACAAAAATGATTCGTTCACGACTCACTCAACTGTGAGTCTGTACTCAGGTCCTCGTTCATTTGTCATGTGACAGCTGTAGCTCAGCCACAGATAGAAACAAGGAAATGAATGATGTCTGATATCTTCATTTATTTATCACCTGACGCCCGACAGACACTATTTATTAATGGAATAATAATTAATTAGTGGTCTTTGTAGATGTGTGTAGCGTTATTGTGTATATATATGTTATTGTGTATATAATGTAAATTATATACATAAATACTTTCGAAAATTATATCAACATGTTAATTGTGTTATACTCTGCCATAAAATAATAAAATATAACATTATTAATAACAACAACAATAACATCCATAAAAATAATAATAATGTCACATTTTGGACACAATAAATGCACCGTGTAAATATTTTAGGGAACTTATTGTTTTACCTTTAAAAGTCTCACTAATTGTCAAAATAAGTTTTACTTTCACTCGTCCTCTACTAGCCGTCACATGAAAGGCAGCTCAGGCTTAAGTTTACATAAACAGTGAAGACAGACTTATATTCTCTTACTGAAACTGAGTCGACCCCCTCAAGTCACGTTAATTATGATGTTCCTAGAAACACAGGTCGGGGTGGAGGAGTAGCAGCAATCTTCCACTCAAGTTTGTTAATCAACCCCAGACCTAAACATAGTTTGAATTCATTTGAGAGCCTCACTCTTAGCCTCTCTGATCCTAACTGGAAAAATCAAAAACCAGTCCTGTTTGTTATTGTGTACCGTCCTCCTGTCCCTTACTCTGAGTTTTTAACTGAATTCTCAGAGTTTCTATCTGATTTAGTTCTTAGTGCAGATAAAGTCATTATAGTGGGTGACTTTAATATCCATGTAGATGTTGATGATAACTGCCTCAACACTGCATTTAATTCACTATTAGACTCCATTGGTTTTACCCAAAATGTAAATAAACCCACTCACTGTTTTAATCACACCCTTGATTCTTGATTCTGACATACGGTGTGGAAGTTGATCAGTTAATAGTTTTTCCCCAAAACCCTCTTTTATCTGACCATTTCTTATTTACATTTGAATTTACAGTACCAGACTTTACTAAACCTACAGATAAGATTCTCTACAGTAGATGTTTATGTGAAAATGCTGTGGACAAATTTAAGGAGCTGATTCCATCTTTTATTTCAGAGCCATGTACCAACACAGAGGAAGGCAGTTATTTCAACATTACTCCAGCACAAGTGGACTATCTTGTTAATAGTACTGGTGCTTCACTTGGAACAATACTTGATACTGTTGCTCCTCTGAAAAAGAAACTAGTGAGTCAGAGGAAGTTAGCTCCATGGTACAATTCACAAATCCGTAGCTTAAAGCAGAAATCACGTAAGCTGGAAAGGAGGTGGCGTTCCACCAATTTAGATGAATATTGCCTAGCCTGGAAAGATAGTTTAATAATATATAAAAAAGCCCTGCGTAAAGCTAGAACCTCATATCACTCCTCATTAATAGAGGCAAATAAGAACAACCCCAGGTTTCTTTTCAGCACTGTAGCCAGGCTGACAAAGAGTCATAGCTCTGTTGAGCCTAGTATTCCCTCAACTCTCAGCAGCAATGATTTCATGAATTTCTTTACAAATAAAATCATAACTATTAGAGAAAAAATTGATCAGATCCTCCCTGCATATAGCATGGATTGTACAACAACTCTAGATCCACGATCGTACTTAGACTGCTTCCTCCCTGTAGATCATTCTGAATTAATTTCAGTAATTAATTCCTCTAAACCATCAACATGTGTCTTAGATCCCATCCCAACTAGACTCCTCAAGGATGTCTTACCTTTGATCAGCACGTCCATATTAGATCAGATCAATCTGTCTTTACAAATAGGCTACGTACCACAGGCTTTTAAGGTTGCTGTAGTCAAGCCCCTACTCAAAAAGCCTACTCTGGACTCAGGGGCCTTAGTGAATTATAGACCAATATCCAATCTGCCCTTTATCTCTAAAATCCTTGAAAAGATAGTTTCTAAGCAATTGTACGACCACCTGCGTAGCAATAACTTGTATGAAGATTTCCAGTCAGGATTTAGAGTACATCATAGTACAGAAACAGCACTGGTAAAGGTCACTAATGATCTTCTATTGGCATCAGACAGTCTACTCTCTATACTCGTCATGTTAGATCTTAGTGCTGCATTCAACACTATAGATCACAACATTTTATTACACAGACTGGAACATGTCATTTGAATCAAAGGAACAGCACTAGAGTGGTTTAAATCGTATCTATCAGATAGATTTCAGTTTGTACACGTTAATGATGAGTCTTCCATGCACAGCAAAGTCAGCTATGGAGTTCCACAGGGATCTGTGCTTGGACCGATTCTTTTCACTTTATATATGTCCCCTTTAGGCAATATTATTAGGAAACACTCTATAAATTTCCATTGTTATGCAGATGATACCCAGCTATACCTATCTATGAAACCAGGAGAAACTAATCATTAGTCAAACTTCAAGCTGCTTAAAAGACATAAAGACCCTGATGTCCTCCAATTTCCTTCTCCTAAATCCAGACAAAACAGAGGTTATACTGTTTGGGCCTAAACATCTCAGAGACACTATGTCTAAACACATTCTAACCATTGATGACTTAGTTCTGGCCTCAAGTAATACTGTAAGAAACCTCGGAGTTATGTTTGATCAGGATATCTCCTTCACTTCATACATCAAAGAAATCTCTAGAACTGCCTTTTTTCACCTGAGAAACATTAAAGTTAAAATTAGGAGCATCCTGTCCCAAAGTGATGCTGAAAAACTAGTCCATGCATTTGTTACTTCCAGACTGGACTATTGTAATTCATTATTAATAGTTTGTCCCAATAACTCATTAAAGAGCCTCCAGTTAATCCAAAATGCTGCAGCCAGAGTTCTGACTGGAATTAGCAAGAGAGATTATATTTCTCCTACGTTAGCTTCTCTCCATTGGCTCCCTGTTAAATCCAGAATTGAATTTTAAATTCTTCTCCTCACTTATAAATCCCTTAATAATCAGGCTCCATCTTATCTTAAAGACCTCATAGTTCCTTATCTTCCAAGCAGAACTCTCCGTTCTCAGACTGCAGGTTTACTTGTGGATCCTAGAGTTTCCAAATGTAGAATGGGAGGCAGAGCCTTTAGCTACCAAGCCCCTCTCCTGGTGACTCTGAACCATCTCTTAGTTATGCTGATATAGCTTAGTCTGCTGAGGGACCTCTACTGATAAACTGAGCTCCTCTCCTCTCTCCTTTCTCCTGTATCAATGCAAATGCCACCATTGCATGTCATTGCTGTCATAATTAGTCCTGCCGGAGTCCCTGCTGCACTACACTAAATATAAATTCACCTCAAACTTTATCTGACTGTGAATACAACTAACTGCAATCTCTCCTCTTCTCTCTCTTTCCCTCTCCCTCTCTCTTTTCCCTCTTCCTGTCTCTCTGTCGAGCTACACGTCATTCCACCCTCTGCCCTCTGGACCTGTCTGACTCGTCCTGATGCCCAACTTCTGGCTGGAGATCTCGTCGCCTGGATCCACCGTTTGCCCTATGGGATGTGTTTGGAGACTGGATTGGTCACAAGCTACTATGATGTCGGTCCCGGCCTCGGCGGACGTCGGAAGCTGTTTCTTGGAGGTCTCGACTCAACGCTCGATAGTCAAGGAATGGAACAAGTCTGCCTGCAATAACTAACTGGACTCCATATTAACTTAAAAGACTTTAACTGTTATACTGGACTGCTGCCTACACAGCATGTAATCACCCATATGAGGATGGGTTCCCTGTTTAGTCTGGTTCCTCTCAAGGTTTCTTCCTGTTGCCTTCTCAGGGAGTTTTTCTTGCCACTGTCGCCCTCGGCTTGCTCATCAGGGACAATCAGATTATTGTGACTCATACACATACACTGTTCATGTACTGTTCTTTGGTTGTGTAAAGCTGCTTTGTGACAATGTCAATTGTAAAAAGCGCTCTACAAATAAAATTGAATTGAATTGAATTGAATTAACTTTGTGTCTTCTCTCTCTTTTAGTTGTGTTTCCTCCTCTCTGTCTCCCTCTCTCTGTACTTTTCTGCAGGTATCCTCGGCCTGGAGCTGTACATCTCCAGAATCCAGTTCATCTGCCCAATGTTCTTGATGCTTGTTGTTGTCTTTATTGCCTGCTGTTCTTTTCTCTCTTCTCTTTCCACTCACCCCAACCGGTCGAGGCAGATGGCCGCCCACTATGAGCCTGGTTCTTCTGGAGGTTTCTTCCTCTAAAGGGAGTTTTTCCTCCCCACTGTTGCCTAAAGCTTGCTCAAATGGGATTGTTGGGTTTTCTCTATAATTTTTTGTATAAATATTTTCTGTAAGGTCTTAAAACTTAAACTGTAAAGTGCCTTGAGATAACTTCTGTTGTAAATTGGCGCTATACAAATAAAATGGAATTGAATTGAATTGAATTGTGTAAGAATCATAATAATCAGATTGTCCCTGATGAGCAAGCCGAGGGCGACGGTAGCAAGAAAAACTCCCTGAGAAGACAACAAGAAGAAACCTTGAGAGGAACCAGGTAGGGAACCCATCCTCATATGGGTGATTACATTATGCTATGTGTTAGGCAGCAGGCAGTCCAGTATAACAGTTAATGTCTTTAAGTTATAACTAACTGGAGTCCAGTTAGTTATTGGAGGCTCTGGTAGACTTGTAGGAAATTCCAGTCCTGGACTATCGAGCCTTGAGTCGAGACCTCAGAGAAACAGCTGCTGACGTCCGTCGAGGCCAGGACCAACTTCATGGAAGAGTGGAACCAACCACAGTCACCACACGGGGCCATACGGGGGATCCAAGAGACGAGATCTCCGACCGAAGTGGGGCAACAGGACGAGTCAGACAGGTCCAGAGGGTGAAGGGTGGAACGACGTGTAGCTCGACAGAGACAGGAAGAGGGAAATAGAGAGAGGGAGAGAGAGAGAGAAGAGGAGAGATAACAGTTAGGTGCGATCACAGATACAGATAATGTAGGAGGTCAATGTATATTTAGAATAGTGCAGCAGGGACTCCGGCAGGGCTAACTATGACAGCTTAACTAAAAAGGAAAGCCAGAAGGAAACACAGACATGAGGGCTCCCTGGGATGTAGAGCAACCGAACACTTCACCATCAACAAACCTGAGTGATCAGTGAGAGTTGGGAAGACAGCATCTAAACATACCAGTTCACCATAATGCTCTACGTCCACGAGTCCTTCCCAAATCTATTTACAAAAATGCTTGACTAATAGGTTTTCAGCCTAGACTTAAACACTGAGACTGTGTCTGAGTCCCGATCGCTATTTGGAAGGCTATCCCATAACTTTGGGGCTTTGTAAGAGAAGGCTCTGCCCCCAGCTGTAGTTTTTATGATATGAGGTACTGACAGGCAGCCAGCATCCTTTGATCGAAGTAGGCGTGGTGGATCATAAGACACTAGCAGTTCACTTAGATACTGCGGCGCAAGACCATTTAATGCTTTAAATGTCAAAAGTAGTTTTTTAAAATCAATGCGATATTTCACAGGGAGCCAGTGAAGTGAGCATAAGATAGGGGTGATGTGCTCATATCTTCTGGTTCTAGTGAGGACTCTCGCTGCTGCATTCTGAACTAACTGAAGCTTGTTTATGCACCTGGTTGAACAGCCAGACAGTAAGGCATTACAGTAGTCCAACCTAGAGGTGATGAAAGCATGGACTAATTTTTCTGCATCATTTAGTGACAAAATATTCCTTATCTTGGCAATATTTCTGAGGTGAAAGAAAGCTGTCCTGGTGATATTATCTACATGAGCTTCAAATGAAAGACTGGAATCTAGAATCACACCAAGGTCTTTGACTGTTGCACTAGATGTAAGAGAAAGGCCATCTAGAGTTACGGCGTGATCTAAAATCTTGCTTCTAGCTGCAGATGATCCTATAACAAGTACTTCTGTCTTATCAGGATTTAGCAGAAGGAAGTTAATTAGCATCCAGTCTCGTATATCCTTTACACATTGCTCAACTTTATTAAGCTGTTTGATCTCATCTGGTTTTGATGAAACATATAACTGTGTGTCGTCAGCATAACAATGAAAGTTAATACCATGCTTACGGATAATGTAGCCCAGAGGAAGCATGTAGACGGAAAAAAGGAGTGGGCCTAAAACTGAACCCTGTGGAACATCAAACTCCACTGGAGAGCATGTGGAGTAATCGCCATTTAGATCTACATACTGATAACGATCAGTCAAATAGGACCTAAGCCAGGAGAGGGCCGTTCCCTTAATTCCAACAAAATTTTCTAGTCTGTGAAGGAGAATACTATGGTCAATGGTGTCAAAAGTTGCACTGAGGTCGAGTAGCACAAGTATAGTGACGCTACCCTGATCCGAAGCCAATAGGAGGTCATTTACAGCCTGTTACAGTTCCCTCCTCCGACCACCTGAGGCAGTGTCTCCAGAAGACTGTGTTTACAGGTGTGTTTTAAGCAGGTGTTGTGTATTTAAGTTGATGTCTGTCCATTTGTCAACTATCCACCTCGTTTGTTCTCTGTTCCTGTTGCTCAGCCTTTTCCCGACCTCTAGCTTGTTTCTCCACGGTTGTAAGACATCTCAGTACACTCAGGTTTGTTTGGTTGTTTCGTCGTGTTTCTAGTTAGTTCTTGTATTGTTAGCTTCAGTTTTTGCTGTGCTTTGTTTGTACAACAAGTTCTGATAGTCATTAGTTTTCCTGCCTTTTGTACAGAGTCCTTACATTTCTCCTCCTTTTGAGGTTTTTGTTTTTGTCCCGATAGTTTGCGTTTGCATTCCCTCTGTTCTGGCTGTAGTCTCATTAATCTGTTAATAAATCTTTGTGGGAAAACGCACTCTGCACCTGGGTCCGCTTGTTAGCCAGTTCGTAACACAGCCACTAATACCAACATAAAAACATTCTTAGAAGCTTCAAAAATGTATTAAAGTGGCCATAATATGCTCAATTTAGAGTTCATATCTGGAAGTTGAATCATGGCAACTGGACTTCCTTCTTGCCAGGTCGAAAGTTTCACTACTCCATGAGTCAGATAACATCACCTGGATGACTGAGAATCTTCACCAACCTCAGAGTTCATATTTTATTTTGAGGCAAGTTTAAGAAATGAACAGATAAAAACATTCCTCAGTCCGTTCCTGGTCTGTAACTGTATTTACTGTTTTAGACTTTAATTTTCTGAATTGTTTTCACCTTCACAGGTGAAAGACACTGTCTTGCCAGACGTACCGTATGAACCTCTGCATTTGAACACTTGAACTAGCAGTACCAATGAGCAGAGTTGGAGGCAGCTCACCTGAGCAGGTGGATGGGAACAGCACACCTAGTGTGTATATGAGCCCATAACACATGGTCAGTTATGGATTTAACGCTTTTTGAAAAAAACTAAACAGAAAAACTGGTTCTTAGACTGCAGCCTGGGTGTTTTCGAGCTTTAGGTAATATGACCTGACTTCCCGGTTGACCTGCTTATTTCTTGACTTCCTGATCTATTTTGACAGCCCAACCTTGCCACTTCCTGTTCAGGAAGATTTCGTTCTCGCTACCTTAAGCTCTTGCTGTGGGTAATCAATGGGATTCCACCTGTCTTTTAGCCTGTTGAATGTCTTACCCGGTGGGAAGCTACAGAGTTAGGCAGTTGGGAAGTAGGAGGGCCTGTACCACCTCTCTGGTTCCTCCACTGCTGCTTGTTTGTCTTTACAGAGCATGTCACAAGAACTGCTGCTGAACTGTGAGTTAGAATCAATTTACTTAGACATACGTGATCTAAAACACCTGTTTTCTCACAGTGAGCTGTGAGGTTCACATCCAGGGTTTTATTGGAGAAGACGCCCAGCTGCCTTGTGTCTACAACAAGAGCAACTCTGACTCGGATTTTGTCTTATTTCTGAAACAGTTTTGATACTGACACCTGTACTACAGATATAATTCTTGGTAGTGTCTTTATTGTTGTTCAGGGGCAGCACAGCATTGAACTTTTTAGCCCATGTTGTTTGGTTCATGGGTTTGGTTTCTGTTCTCCCACTGTCTGTGTGGTTTCCTGCCACAACCTAAAGACCTGCAGTTGTGACTCACCCACAGGTATGAATGCAAACCTGACTGTTTCTTTATGTGATTGTTTATGTCATCGACAATTTCACATTACTATATAAGTGCTGGACACCAATCTATGTTACCTCCTCAGGAAACCGCTGGTTCTTCTCCACCAGGACTAGGGTCACCAGACACCTGAACAGACCTATCACTCTCCACTGCAACTCAATCCTTCCACCTCTTCTTAACACAACCCACTATAAGCATCCCCCAAATACAAAACCTGGACAATGCAATCAACAGCAGTTTTTCTTCTGTCACACAGAAATCGTCCATTTTTACATTTAATCATTTTATCAGTTTATTTTATTCAAGGCAACTTACAAGTAAGCTACAAATATCTAAGCCAAGGAGAAAAACACTAAAGTGCTCGAGGAAGACATGTTTGTTTCCTGAGGTGAAAGAGAAAGATTTGTTTTTAAGATTTAAGTGTGTAAAAAGATGCGGAGGAGTTCTGTTGAAAATTGGGAGTGAGGCTGCTCAGTGTGCAGAGTTTGGTAGTTTAGTAGCTCATTCCACCATTGTGGGATCCCTGAGCTTTTGGTGTGAGGTGAGGGGACCACGAGTCGCCGTCCATTAAGCACAACTGGCAGGAGGAATTGTAGACCTGCATGAGGGAGTTCAGACAGGCAGATGTAGACTAGAATAGATGTACTGCTGCATTTTGGATCATCTGGAGGGGTTTGATAGTACATGCTGGTAACCAGAGCCTGCACAACGAGTTGTGCTGTATAGTCTGAAAGGTAGGCTCTGATTCTGATCTTTGTGATGCTGAAAAGTGCAAATCTGCATTATGGAAACCAAGGAGATGTGGTTGGTAAAGCTCAGTTGATCGTCATTGACCACCATGTTTCTGGCAGACTTAGTGGTAAGAACCACTGTGGACCTAAGAGATGCTCATGACCACAAAGTGTCAGGATTAATTATGATTGATGATCTTAAGGTCAAAGGTCACTGTGAACTTACTTTCCCACGGACCCCCCCCTTTCCATTAAGGGTATAATGATGTCATTGTAATGGCGTCTAGATGACCTTTCACTACGTCTAGATGACCTTTTATTGACTTTCAGACAGCCGTCAGACCCGTCTAAGACAGGGATAATATACAAAGGAATAACTTAGAAGTTCAAGAATGGCTGGTAATCCGTGAGAACGGTGCCACACACACACACACACACATTTGCATCAAGCGTTACGCCCGCCAAAATTTCACCAGTCCATAAAAGTTGCAAGTTTGGTCAAAGCTTCAAAAAATCGGAGCTCAGTTCTGTTCAAGCGTCTGACATAGAAGCAGCCGTCTGCTGGAGTCTAACGAGACTGGTCCATGCTGCGCAACGTTGACTTTGGAAAAACGGTAAGTTTGTTTAATTATTGTTAAGTCTAAATGTAGGGCTTAATTATTGTATTAAATAATAAATATATAATGATGTCATTAGTTAGTGGGATACGAACCTGAGCTCGCCGCTTAAAAAGTCTGATGCTTAACCGCTATGCAAAATGTCCAGTGCCCATTTAAGTTAGGAGCCAGTTAATCAATAATTTATATTGTCTGATGAAAACATTTAAAAAGTTTTATCCTTAATTTGAGTACAAATTCTAGCTAACATTGTTCTACAATTTTGTGACGATGCACACATTCTTTTATTTTTTAGCAATCAGCGGCGCTGTGCTTGACTTCAGATAAAGAAAAAAAAAACCTAAGAGTCTACAACGCTGGGTGTAAAAAACTAACATACGCTGTAAGTCCTCTCAGTCTATTTTAAGAAATCACAAACTAAAAAATCTTGGTCATAAAACTGATGCATTGTATATGATTTTAGGGACGGATCCCCATGTATTATGTTCGGCGCTTTATTTTGAAGAAAAGAAGCCTTTATTTTCTTCAGTCCAGCCTCCTTCCTCCCCCGCTGGATGACGATCGAAGGATGAGTCCGGTGCCTGCAAACAGGATCATGTGATGTAAGCCTGCGTCTTCCCTCACATTTCCATAATGAAAAAAAAAGCGAGAGTGTCATCAGATCCTAAACTCTAGACTGTTCATCTACTCTAGGTTCTCCTGGTGTGTAGCTCGGGGTACACACAGCTGAGGAAACTGTCACGAGTGTGTCGTGGATGTATAATTCATCAATGTTTATGGTACAATATTGATTTAATGTATAGAATGAAGGCCCTATGTTTGGTTGTGGGCAAAGAATTCTGTTGTTAGCTGTTTCATGTGTTTTATGTTACCGTTGCTTATGTAGATTGAATAGTCAAGAGAATGGAGCTTAATAATCTGAGAGAATATTTGGCTCGAGTTATCAGCGCTCTATCGCAGCCAACGCCGCCTCAGCATACTGACGAGCAACCTAACAACCTGAACCTCCACACTAGCAACGATGATGATGATGATGTGTCCCCTCATAATCTCAGTCAAATAGACGCTCTATTAGAACAACTCGCTGTCCGTAGCTCTCAATCAGAGTTAGCTTCTGAGCAAAACGCTTATCAAGCCTTGTTTGATGAGATAAACAGTCTTGCTTTGGACAATAGTGTTGAATCTCAACCTTTAACCCCAGCTCTGCAGCATAGCCAACCCAATCCTTGTCCGTTTGATCATGATGATATATTAAATCAGATTCTAAACATAAGTCATCAGCCTGAAAACTCGGCGTCTCAGAAGCATGTATTGTTCAATATTATCTGTTTTATGCCTTGGTTGGTTCAGAGTTCTTAGTGTTAGCCATGGCTTCTAACTAACTATGACAGATATGTGTCTATATGTAAACCTCAGCAGTACCCAACTATCATGACAACTGTCATTGTTTTCTGACTGTAGCTCGGCCTCTGACTGCATGTCAGCAAGTGGGACTATCAACATTGAGCGGTTATCAAAAACTCTGGAGCTTCACTCTGAAAGTTATTTTTTGTAATAACTCTAAACTTTTCTGTGTAGCTTCAAGAGCAATAACTGTTTTAGGTGTGTTCATTTTGTTAAATGTTGTTGTTCTTCCTGTAATCTTCATCATTTTTTTCTCACACCAGGATTCTCATAATGTGTTATGTGTTTTGTTTTTTTTTGTTTTTATTTTGCATATGAGGTTATTACATTTCGATTGGCATATGGATTTCCAAAAAATTGTATGTTTAATAATGAGTTTACGGCTGGTTTTGTATAATCCTCTTTTTTTCCAATGATATATGGACTGGACTGGAACATCTCAAAAGGTTTTTCTGTCAGGACAAAGTGACCTAATGTTGTTAGTCCTAATATTTGTAATTACCCACTACGTACATATGTTGTCCACTTAGTAGGTTGTCTAGCAAGGCTTACCTTTTAGCTCTCATAAAATTAGATTGTCGCTAATGACTGATCACATTGTCTTCTTTTTTTTGTTTTGTTCTGTGAATCGCAGGTTTCCTTATTATTATTTCCTTTTAGCACCATAGTAATGAGATTAAATTTGGTCAGCCAGTTAACATGAAAAACGCTCCATGAGTTTCTGTATGATTCTGGTCATATGTTGGGGCTCATTGTCAATCTCTGCAATTAATCCTCAAAAACTAAAAACCTAAGGCACAGAAATATTATGGATTTTTCTAAACATACATTTCTAGATCATTGTTTCTGCATGCATTGAGAAAGTTAAAAATAACTACAATTAACACATGACATCACATACATACAGGTTTTAGTTTTACTTTTGAACAAGAAGAAGAATTTCTTTTAAATTTGTACTGCATATACGGAACCTAAATAGTAAACTGTAATTTGTTTTCATATCCTGCCCAATTACTTTGTGATTCTTGACAATTTTCTTTTCTTTTTTTCTTTTTGGGTGAAAATGATAAATCAACCGTATTTATATATGGTGTATGGACATTTGCAGCTTACCTTGATAAGGGTAGCACTACTTTTTGCACCAAGGTGTCTGTATTATCCATATTTGAAACCAACCATTGAGGTCAAGAATATAATGTCCACTACGAAGGAACATAACATCACGTAATAATGATAATAAATGGCTAGAAATCTCACACGGCCTATGACAGATATGGGTCTATATGTAAACCTCTGTAGTATCCAACTATCATGAGAAAAAGAAGTGTCATTATCTTTCTGGCTTTAGCTGGGCTTCTGCTTGCCCTTCAGATTGTAGCATTAACAATAATTATCTCTCATCAAAAACTCTGTAGCTTCACCCTGAAATTCATTTTTTTTTGTAATAACACAATATACAAACTTTTCTGTGTACCTTCAAGTGAGATATCTGTTTATGATGCATTCATTTTAGTAGATTCTGTTGGGTTTCCTGTAATTTTCATCATTTTTACCTACACTAGGATTCTTATAATAAGTTATTATAGTTGTAGGGAAGTCAGGAAAAAAAAAAGCTGCACAGACCTGTTTACCGCCCCTGATTGTTTTAATCAACAATTTTTGCTTGCTTGCACACGAAGTTATTGCAGTTCGACTAGAATTTCCAAAAACTACATGTTTAATAATAAGTTTACGGTTGGTTTTGTATAATCCTCTTTTTATTCCAATGATATACGGACTGAAAATAAAAGAAACTTCTAAACATCTCAAACCTTTTCTGTCGACATATAATAAGATAGTTCTTCTGCTGTAAGAAGAATGCAAAGATTTGTTTGATCTATGTAAAGTACTTATTGTCAACGTTGATACAGGTTCCAACAAAAAGTTAAATGAGAATAGCTAAGATGCAGCAAAGACTTTTATCAGCTTCAACAATTTGATGATTGATGTTTGACTTCATATTCTTACAATTCCTTGTATATTTTATATCCACTTTATTAATAACCAAACAGTTCTATGTCATATTAATATGTGTCATATGCTTGAGATCAAGTGTTCAGGGGAAAGGATCATTTATTATTTTTGAAATCATTGCTGGAAGAGGGATGCTAGATAGGTAGGTTAGTAGATATTTTATTAGCCTCAAAGGCAAGTTCTAGAGAAAACACCAATTAAACACACAGAAGCAGCAGGAGACTAATACACTAAGCATTAGCATCATCTGTACATGAAATAGCTGTGATAAAAGTATACATTTTCTAATGTGTCTAAACAGAGTAAAACTGTTTCAGAGGTGAGAAGCAAATTATTTAGAACCAAAAACTGAGACATTGTAGACAACTGTCAACTATCAGTATGGTGGTTTTGTATGTGAACAATCAATTAAAGGCAACATGGAACATCCAAAGTGAAACTTGCGATTCACAGCACAAAAAGTTGTTGTAAAAATTTGTTCAAATAAATTGAGGCTGACTATATTGTTGACTAATACTTCCTAGTGTTACGGAGAGAAATCACAGCCTTGTTATGAGTTTCTTTAGTTATATTATCTAATTTTATTTCAACAGAACAACTTCTAAGGGTGTTCAGAAATGTCTTCCCTCTCTAGTCTATATATGATACAGATAAATAGTGGATTTTGCAAAACTAACCGTAAAGTCATTATCAATGGACAGGCGGGATTCTAGACATCTATGATCTGGGCAGCAATGTTGGTAAGGCTTGCAGAAATGCCTATTAAAACAGTATAGTCGTTTGGTAGAAACGGGATTAAGCCTGGCCAGAACTGCCCCTGTGATGCCTAAATAAAGTGTAGAAAGGAAGATCGGGTATAAGACTGAGATGGTTTGGACATATGCAGAGGAGGGATAGTGAATATATTGGTAGAAGGATGTTGGAGATGGAGCTGCCAGGCAGGAGGGCAAGAGGACAGCCAAAGAGGAGATATATGGATGTGTTAACAGAGAACATGAGGTTGCCAGGTGTTAGGGTAGAAGATGCCCATGATAGAGTGAGGTGGAAAAGGATGATTCACTGTGGCGACCCCTGATTGGAAAAGCTGAAAGAGAAGAAGAGGAGAAAGGAAGATCTGGTGGTTGACTGTGTCTAACGCTGCAGATAGATCAAGTAGCAAGACCTTCATTACTGCCGTTTTTGCGGAGTGACCACTCCGACTGGTTGACATCAAGGAAATGGTTCCTAGAAAGGACGTTAGTCAATTGATTGAAGACTGCTCATTCAAGAACCTTGGTCAGGAATGGAACAAGAGAGAGTGACCATCTCCAGAAGGTAGGGGTCAAGGGTCGGTTTCTTAAGGAGTAGGGTGATTTATGGCCTGCTTAAATGAGGTGGGAAAGGTGAATTTTGTGAGAGATGTGTTTATTATTTGTGTAATGGCTGGGTTTAGTGAGTATGCAGATGTTTGAAGGAGAGTGGAGGAGATATGATCAAGAGACCAGGTGGTAGGATGGTTTGAGAGGAGGGTGGATGTATCTTCCTCAGTCAGAGCAGCAAACTAGTTGAAATCTCTGCAGTTAGATGAAGATGGTAGTATGTCTCTGAAGAAGTGGGAGCTGTTGGCTGCCACCTTAATGGTAAAAAAAAAAGTGAAAGTCGTCAGCAGTAGGAGATCTGGATGAAGGAAGTTGAGAAGAGTAGAGGAGTGACTTGAAAGTGGAAAAAAGCTTCCTGGTGTCGGTGTTGTTGCTGAGTTTGTACTTGTAGTTGTCTGTTTTTGCTTTTGGTAAGGACATTCTGGTCATGAATTCTGAGGTGATGTACAGACAGGGCTCAAAGAGAGAGGGTAGAAACTATCCAGACAAGTTGTGAGCATGGTGCATAATCTGTCAACAATAGAAAGGACCTGTGGTAAGGGTAGGGCAGCAGAGACCAGGAGGAAACTGCTCAGATTCGAGAGTCCTTAAGTTCTGGCGAAAGGGTAAAAGCGGAGTAGGAGCATGTGAAATTTGGGAGAGAGAGAGAGAGAGAGTTGAATGAAGAAATGATCTGATCACATCATTATGCCATGATAGGCATTCGTTTGAAAAATAGATTAAATTAAGGGAACATCAGTTTCACCAATACCAGGTGAAATATCAAAGCCTGAAGCCTTGGAGAAGTTTGTCCACAACTACGATTATTATTTTTATTAAATCTTCTTGAAGTTAATATTGATATACATACTTTACACAAAGCAAAGATGGGGCTATAAAACATATTTGCTAATAAATTAGGTCGCTGATTTATTCATTCTGACTTTTCTTGTGCACATAAACAACATAGGAGAAGCAGATTACTGAAGGTCCACCATGTATAATACATAATATATTTTTGTAGATTGTAGCAAACACTTGCATAAGGTAAAGCATATTTTGATGAAGTATGAACACTACATAAAAACGCTACATAAGGGAATCAGTTTGTCTTGAATATTTAGTGCTAATTGCGTGTGATGCTTTCACAGGAGGCATTTTCCAGAATAATAGAGGGATAAAGTTCTCAAAGTGAAAATTTTGTTTTTAATTAGATTTTTGTATTAAGGAAAACAAGACAGTCTGAGCACAGACAGAACTGATCGATTTATCATCTCTTTACATCCTAATGGATCAATGCAAGTTTAAATTTTTATTTAGATGCATATATGAAAAAACATAAAAGATGTATTGTGTGCTTTGTAAATGTAATATTTGACTGTTTAACATTGCTCACACTGTGGTCTTTTCAACAATATGATGTCATTCACGCTACTGGAATGTGACTAGATCCTAGTAAATTGTGGCTTTCATTGAGTCTTATCTTGGGGCCGAGTTTAAATAGGAAGCTTTTATGCAATGAAACATTTATGTAATGAGGTGCATGTTGGTCAGCATGAATGTGATTCATTCAAAGACACTTTTTTCATCTTACATGTTTCACGTTCCTCATTTGGGAGATTTTTCTTGGAGATTGGAGACTGTGGCACTAACATGACTTAATATGAGACTGAAGTAAGACTGACTGTAACTAAGGGGTCAAGATGTTGACATAAGGGCGTTGCTAAGCTTCTCACACATACAAACAAAGTGAAGCAGCTCTTGGTAATTTTTCACTATATGCAAGATTTTGACAAATTATCTCCTTTCTTCAGGAACACGATAAGAGAATAAGTGATCTTACAGTATTGTCCACGTTTCACTAGACTACATTTTACAACAAATGACTGTAATTCATCCATTTTTGGAAATAAAATCATCTTCTGGAGTGAAATTCTAAATAAAGAAAATGAACATCTATATTTCATTTTGCGACACATGTACACTAATATATATTAAATCGCCCCAAACACTTGTACTGACAATATTCACCATAAGTCGCCTGTTGGCACCGTGCATGTTGCAAAAACATTGTGATACTTTATGCTAAAACATATTGTAAAAACAACAGAAAACTTTAACTTTAAAGAGTTCATTTTTAAGTTTTTTATTTCTTAAGGATCTGGGTATACGTTACACAAATCCACCCATCACACACACACAGCACAGCACACCCCTGGCAAAGTGTTTATATGTTACAGGTGGCATATGATTTGGGTCTGTACAGATGATGCTAATGCTTAGCGTATTAGTCTCCTGCTGCTTCTGTGTGTTTAATTGGTGTTTTCTCTAGAACTTGCCTTTGAGGCTAATAAAATATCTACTAACCTACCTATCTAGCATCCCTCTTCCAGCAATGATTTCAAAAATAAGAAATGATCCTTTCCCCTGAACACTTGATCTCAAGCATATGACACATATTAATATGACATAGAACTGTTTGGTTATTAATAAAGTGGATATAAAATATACAAGGTATTGTAAGAATATGAACTCAAACATCAATCATCAAATTGTTGAAGCTGATAAAAATCTTTGCTGCATCTTAGCTATTCTCATTTAACTTTTTGTTGGAACCTGTATCAACGTTGACAATAAGTACTTTACATAGATCAAACAAATCTTTGCATTCTTCTTACAGCAGAAGAACTATCTTATTATATGTCGACAGAAAAGGTTTGAGATGTTTAGAAGTTTCTTTTATTTTCAGTCCGTATATCATTGGAATAAAAAGAGGATTATACAAAACCAACCGTAAACTTATTATTAAACATGTAGTTTTTGGAAATTCTAGTCGAACTGCAATAACTTCGTGTGCAAGCAAGCAAAAATTGTTGATTAAAACAATCAGGGGCGGTAAACAGGTCTGTGCAGCTTTTTTTTTTCCTGACTTCCCTACAACTATAATAACTTATTATAAGAATCCTAGTGTAGGTAAAAATGATGAAAATTACAGGAAACCCAACAGAATCTACTAAAATGAATGCATCATAAACAGATATCTCACTTGAAGGTACACAGAAAAGTTTGTATATTGTGTTATTACAAAAAAAAATGAATTTCAGGGTGAAGCTACAGAGTTTTTGATGAGAGATAATTATTGTTAATGCTACAATCTGAAGGGCAAGCAGAAGCCCAGCTAAAGCCAGAAAGATAATGACACTTCTTTTTCTCATGATAGTTGGATACTACAGAGGTTTACATATAGACCCATATCTGTCATAGGCCGTGTGAGATTTCTAGCCATTTATTATCATTATTACGTGATGTTATGTTCCTTCGTAGTGGACATTATATTCTTGACCTCAATGGTTGGTTTCAAATATGGATAATACAGACACCTTGGTGCAAAAAGTAGTGCTACCCTTATCAAGGTAAGCTGCAAATGTCCATACACCATATATAAATACGGTTGATTTATCATTTTCACCCAAAAAGAAAAAAAGAAAAGAAAATTGTCAAGAATCACAAAGTAATTGGGCAGGATATGAAAACAAATTACAGTTTACTATTTAGGTTCCGTATATGCAGTACAAATTTAAAAGAAATTCTTCTTCTTGTTCAAAAGTAAAACTAAAACCTGTATGTATGTGATGTCATGTGTTAATTGTAGTTATTTTTAACTTTCTCAATGCATGCAGAAACAATGATCTAGAAATGTATGTTTAGAAAAATCCATAATATTTCTGTGCCTTAGGTTTTTAGTTTTTGAGGATTAATTGCAGAGATTGACAATGAGCCCCAACATATGACCAGAATCATACAGAAACTCATGGAGCGTTTTTCATGTTAACTGGCTGACCAAATTTAATCTCATTACTATGGTGCTAAAAGGAAATAATAATAAGGAAACCTGCGATTCACAGAACAAAACAAAAAAAAGAAGACAATGTGATCAGTCATTAGCGACAATCTAATTTTATGAGAGCTAAAAGGTAAGCCTTGCTAGACAACCTACTAAGTGGACAACATATGTACGTAGTGGGTAATTACAAATATTAGGACTAACAACATTAGGTCACTTTGTCCTGACAGAAAAACCTTTTGAGATGTTCCAGTCCAGTCCATATATCATTGGAAAAAAAGAGGATTATACAAAACCAGCCGTAAACTCATTATTAAACATACAATTTTTTGGAAATCCATATGCCAATCGAAATGTAATAACCTCATATGCAAAATAAAAACAAAAAAAAACAAAACACATAACACATTATGAGAATCCTGGTGTGAGAAAAAAATGATGAAGATTACAGGAAGAACAACAACATTTAACAAAATGAACACACCTAAAACAGTTATTGCTCTTGAAGCTACACAGAAAAGTTTAGAGTTATTACAAAAAATAACTTTCAGAGTGAAGCTCCAGAGTTTTTGATAACCGCTCAATGTTGATAGTCCCACTTGCTGACATGCAGTCAGAGGCCGAGCTACAGTCAGAAAACAATGACAGTTGTCATGATAGTTGGGTACTGCTGAGGTTTACATATAGACACATATCTGTCATAGTTAGTTAGCAGCCATGGCTAACACTAAGAACTCTGAACCAACCAAGGCATAAAACAGATAATATTGAACAATACATGCTTCTGAGACGCCGAGTTTTCAGGCTGATGACTTATGTTTAGAATCTGATTTAATATATCATCATGATCAAACGGACAAGGATTGGGTTGGCTATGCTGCAGAGCTGGGGTTAAAGGTTGAGATTCAACACTATTGTCCAAAGCAAGACTGTTTATCTCATCAAACAAGGCTTGATAAGCGTTTTGCTCAGAAGCTAACTCTGATTGAGAGCTACGGACAGCGAGTTGTTCTAATAGAGCGTCTATTTGACTGAGATTATGAGGGGACACATCATCATCATCATCATCGTTGCTAGTGTGGAGGATCAGGTTGTTAGGTTGCTCGTCAGTATGCTGAGGCGGCGTTGGCTGCGATAGAGCGCTGATAACTCGAGCCAAATATTCTCTCAGATTATTAAGCTCCATTCTCTTGACTATTCAATCTACATAAGCAACGGTAACATAAAACACATGAAACAGCTAACAACAGAATTCTTTGCCCACAACCAAACATAGGGCCTTCATTCTATACATTAAATCAATATTGTACCATAAACATTGATGAATTATACAGTCACGACACACTCGTGACAGTTTCCTCAGCTGTGTGTACCCCGAGCTACACACCAGGAGAACCTAGAGTAGATGAACAGTCTAGAGTTTAGGATCTGATGACACTCTCACTTTTTTTTTCATTATGGAAATGTGAGGGAAGACGCAGGCTTACATCACATGATCCTGTTTGCAGGCACCGGACTCATCCTTCGAGCGTCATCCACCGGGGGAGGAAGGAGGCTGGACTGAAGAAAATAAAGGCTTCTTTTCTTCAAAATAAAGCGCCGAACATAATACATGGGGATCCGTCCCTAAAATCATATACAATGCATCAGTTTTATGACCAAGATTTTTTAGTTTGTGATTTCTTAAAATAGACTGAGAGGACTTACAGCGTATGCTAGTTTTTTACACCCAGCGTTGTAGACTCTTAGGTTTTTTTTTTCTTTATCTGAAGTCAAGCACAGCGCCGCTGATTGCTAAAAAATAAAAGAATGTGTGCATCGTCACAAAATTGTAGAACATTGTTAGCTAGAATTTGTACTCAAATTAAGGATAAAACTTTTTAAATGTTTTCATCAGACAATATAAATTATTGATTAACTGGCTCCTAACTCAAATGGTCAGTGGACGTTTGGCGTAGCGGTTAAGCATCAGACTTTTTAAGCGGCGAGCTCAGGTTCGTATCCCACTAACTAATGACATCATTATATATTTATTATTTAATACATTAATTAAACCCTACATTTAGACTTAACAATAATTAAACAAACTTACCGTTTTTCCAAAGTCAGCGTTGCGCAGCATGGACCAGTCTCGTTAGACTCCAGCAGACGGCTGCTTCTATGTCAGACGCTTGAACAGAACTGAGCTCCGATTTTTTGAAGCTTTGACCAAACTTCCAACTTTTATGGACTGGTGAAATTTCACAACAGGTAGATCCAGTTCCCATCCAGTGCCTCTACCTGCTGCTGCTCAGGAGTTTGGATCGACTTCAGTCCAGACTCCAGTTTTCAAAAAAAAAGTTTAATCAAAGGTATTTTAAGAATTTAAGAGTCTGAAGTGAAGACGACCTTCACGCTGCAACATGATATTGATAACCCCACTAACGTGTATGTGCTGAGCTAAGTTTGAACTGTGAATACTTTTAAATGCCTCAGACTTCATTGGATCAGTACAAACCATGGTACCAGGGTTCCAATCCCGGCTGTGGTCTATGTCCAGTAGGGGTCTTTATGTAAGACCTCCTTACACTTACTCTGCTTTTACTTTGTTCCTCACTAAGATTGCAGTTTTCCTCCAGTAACAGTTTACTGACGCAAGATGAAGCCACTGAGAAGTGAGCTGCTGCTACTGTTAGTACTATTATCACTGCGTCTAGTACTAGAAGTGGCTCTACAAATACTACTTCAGTTAGATAGTTACTACCTGCAGTGTTTCTTATTGTTCATTCTGAAGTACTAATGCGTAATGTTAGTATTATTACCATCACTACTGTAACTGTTCTCTACTACTGCTAACACTCCAGTTGTCCAGTTGTACACTGTATGTACACTGTATGTACACCTTATGTACACTGTATGTACACTGTATGTACACCTTATGTACACCTTATGTACACTGTATGTACACCGTATGTACACTGTATGTACACTGTATGTACACCTTATGTACACTGTATGTACACTGTATGTACACCTTATGTACACCTTATGTACACTGTATGTACACTGTATGTACACCTTATGTACACTGTATGTACACTGTATGTACACCGTATGTACACCTTATGTACACTGTATGTACACCTTATGTACACCTTATGTACACTGTATGTACACTGTATGTACACCTTATGTACACTGTATGTACACCTTATGTACACTGTATGTACACTGTATGTACACCTTATGTACACTGTATGTACACCTTATGTACACTGTATGTACACTGTATGTACACCTTATGTACACCTTATGTACACTGTATGTACACCTTATGTACACTGTATGTACACTGTATGTACACCGTATGTACACCTTATGTACACTGTATGTACACCTTATGTACACTGTATGTACACTGTATGTACACCGTATGTACACCTTATGTACACTGTATGTACACCTTATGTACACCTTATGTACACTGTATGTACACTGTATGTACACCTTATGTACACTGTATGTACACTGTATGTACACTGTATGTACACCTTATGTACACCTTATGTACACTGTATGTACACTGTATGTACACCTTATGTACACTGTATGTACACCGTATGTACACCTTATGTACACTGTATGTACACCTTATGTACACCGTATGTACACCTTATGTACACCGTATGTACACCTTATGTACACTGTATGTACACTGTATGTACACTGTATGTACACTGTATGTACACCTTATGTACACTGTATGTACACCTTATGTACACTGTATGTACACTGTATGTACACCTTATGTACACCTTATGTACACTGTATGTACACTGTATGTACACCTTATGTACACTGTATGTACACCTTATGTACACCTTATGTACACCTTATGTACACCTTATGTACACTGTATGTACACTGTATGTACACTGTATGTACACCTTATGTACACCTTATGTACACTGTATGTACACCTTATGTACACCTTATGTACACTGTATGTACACCTTATGTACACTGTATGTACACCTTATGTACACTGTATGTACACCTTATGTACACCTTATGTACACCTTATGTACACCTTATGTACACTGTATGTACACCTTATGTACACTGTATGTACACCTTATGTACACCTTATGTACACTGTATGTACACCTTATGTACACCTTATGTAACTGTATGTACACCTTATGTTACACTGTATGTACACCTTATGTAACCTTATGTACACCTCTATGTACACCTTATGTACACTGTATGTACACCTTATGTACACTGTATGTACACCTTATGTACACTGTATGTACACTGTATGTACACCTTATGTACACTGTATGTACACCTTATGTACACCTTATGTACACCTTATGTACACCTTATGTACACTGTATGTACACCTTATGTACACTGTATGTACACCTTATGTACACCTTATGTACACTGTATGTACACCTTATGTACACCTTATGTACACTGTATGTACACCTTATGTACACTGTATGTACACCTTATGTACACCTTATGTACACCTTATGTACACCTTATGTACACTGTATGTACACCTTATGTACACTGTATGTACACCTTATGTACACCTTATGTACACCTTATGTACACTGTATGTACACCTTATGTACACCTTATGTACACTGTATGTACACCTTATGTACACCTTATGTACACTGTATGTACACCTTATGTACACTGTATGTACACCTTATGTACACTGTATGTACACTGTATGTACACCTTATGTACACTGTATGTACACCTTATGTACACCTTATGTACACTGTATGTACACCTTATGTACACTGTATGTACACTGTATGTACACCTTATGTACACCTTATGTACACTGTATGTACACCTTATGTACACCTTATGTACACCGTATGTACACCTTATGTACACTGTATGTACACCTTATGTACACTGTATGTACACCTTATGTACACCTTATGTACACTGTATGTACACTCTTATCTAAACCACATATACAAAGTCAGTCTCACTCATGTATAAATACCATGTGAAAGAGGAAGTGCAGAGACTTGTCTCTATGGCGGACGAATCGACTTCAGATCAGACCTGTTCTGATGTACTGTTTGTTTTTTTCAAATCTGAATCAATGTGTAACAGAAACATGTACAAGTCTGAAACGTAGCTGTTTGTTAACTGTAGAAATAAAACTGTCACAGCTCAAAGTTTAAAAATGATTTCCCTGCAGTAACAACTGTAACACAAGATTAAGATGAATACTTCATCAGATACTTCAAATGTCAGTGGACTGTATGGGAAGTGACCTGCTGATGAGAAACTACTATAGTTACTGTTAATACTGTTAGTACTATTATCACTACAAGTGTTGCAAGTGACTGTACAAAGACATCAGACGCAGTATTTCTACTACTGTTACTACTACTCTAATGCTTAATGTTATTATTTTTACTACCACTGCTGCTACTTTGCCATAGTTTCTGCTACTTCTCTTGCTTCCACTGTCACCAGTGCTCTAGTGTCTCCTTAATCACCTAGTAAATATAATAATAATAATCCTCTGCTGTCATGGAACAGTACTGTACGTACTGGGTATGTTGTAAGTAACAGAGACTGTAAGAAAAGAAACTGAACCAAGAGGAAAAAAATCCCAGTTTCAAAGTCATGTGTGAAACATTGGAGCAGGATGAGGAGGATAAAGGAAGGAAGGAAGTCAGGAGCAGGATCAAGACTGATGAAATCACTACTCTACAAATACTACTACAGTTAGACTCTCTCTACTAGGTACAGTATTTCTAACGTCATTTCAAATCGTATTATTACTACTCCTGTAACTGCTGCTTTACTCTCCTGTTGTCACTAATGCTCTAGTATTGCTACTAAACCTATTACTGGTACTACTACCTGTGGAGACTGCTTTTACTGTTACTACTGCAGTAACCTCTGCTGCTTCTGCTGCTATAACTACTAACAACACTACGCCCCAGTGTTCCTTTTACTCGCAGTACTACTACTCTGTAACTTTACTTTTCTACAACTTCTACTCGCGTTTTGTTCAACTACTAACTAAACTGTACGACTCTAATTACTCAGCAACAACTTATGCAGAATTTTTATTTTGGTACATCTGCTACTGTCACTACTATTACTAGTAACTGTAATAATTGTATTATTTTATTACATTTATATTATTATCACAGTAACTATACTGTGATATCAGTAAGAAGAAAACTCATTTCTTACATTAACCACATTAACGCCAACGCTTCCTGGTGCAGGAGCCGGGCCTGAATTTGACTTGGTGTTTGTGGTTTAGATCATCAGACTACATACGAAATAATGAACTTGTGAAACAGGAAGTGATGATCACTTTTCTCTGTGTGAGGGTCGAAGCAGCTTCAGATCAGACCTGTTCTAGACTTCTCTAGTTCCTGATACTGAACCCTGATCATGGATCTGCTTTGGATGATCCTGTCCGTGTTTTTGGTCTGTGCAGAGACCGAGAAGGTGACGAAGGTCAGAGTGGAGCTGGGTCAGAACATCACTTTAAACTGTTCAGTGAATACTACAAACACCTACTGGTACCTGGAGATAAACCACAGTCAGGTTAAAGGATTCATTAGTCGCAGCTACACTGGAGATCCTGCTGATTCCCAGTACTATGTTTATACTTTGAACTCCAAGTACTCAGCCTTTGGAAACAGTCTCACCATCACAAACATCACAGCAGAGGACTGCAGACTGTACTACTGTGGCAGGAAGATAAACAACAGCATTCAGTTTGTGGACACCATCCACCTGGTCTCAGGTAACTTTTACTTTTCTGTACTGGAACCTTCAGGATCCACTAAAAGCTGATTTTACTGTGCACAGTCTTGAACTTAGGATTTGTCCCAAGTTATTTTTTTAGGTGCTTCAGTCCAGAGGTGGGTAGTAACGCGTTACATTTACTCCGTTACATGTACTTGAGTAACTTTTTGAAAAAAATGTCCTTCTGAGTAGTTTTACTGCACCATACTTTTTACTTTTGATCTACTGGATAAGTAAATAATGTGGTAGCGTCACTGTGTCCTGTGTAAAACGATTAGTTTATTATATCATTAATATCGTTTATATCCGATATCGGACAGTTTCCGTTCTGTAGCGTTTGTGTCTGTGTTGTGGATTTTATTATTTCGATCGATCCTCCTTCACTTCACTCCAAGAACCTTGAAAACCAACTACTACTGAAGTTTAACCGTCACTTCACTGAGTTAAAATCCAAACATGCAGACACAGTTTATTGTAAAGTGAACCCTCTGTTGTTTGCTGCCATTCGGAGGGCAACTCGATATGTTCAAAAATGTATTCTTTATGTTGTGATATGTTTTTACTCATTTATTTTTATTTATTTCATTCATTTTATTTTATTATTTGGAATGTCTGCTTATCATTTTAACTGGCTGCAGTGTTCACATAGTTTCTAAGAAAATAACTAAATAAATCGGACATTACGATGAAACAGTTACTCAGTACTTGAGTAGTCTTTTCACCGAATACTTTTTTACTCTTACTTGAGTAATATTTTGGATGACTACTTTTTACTTCTACTTGAGTAATATTATTTTGAAGTACAGCTACTCTTACTTGAGTACAATTTTTGGCCACTCTACCCACCTCTGCTTCAGTCGCACCAGAGCTAGAATCTTGTCTTCTGGTAAGTGTGGATGTGTCTTAAAGGGAGAGGACAACAGAAATCCACCGTCTGAAAACTCAGTCAACATGACATCAGCTGATCAGCGATTGTACCAGACCTGAAACATTTGAAACCGAACAACTGAATTTAATTTTAGTTTATTTAAGAGTTATAAAGACTGAAACCTTCTTCTGCTCTTTGCAACTATTTGTTCAGATCGGTCTTTGTTCACGTGTGGTCACTTTCCTTCTTCCAGATGTTCCCGTCACTCCGTTCAACACCAACTCTGAAGTCAACACCAAAACCAGTGAGGTCATCAAATTCAGCTCATTGGCTCTGAACGTCTTCTTCATCTTCATAATAATCGGTGAGACTGTGATTGATAGTGAACCTCAGCAGACTCTGTGGTTCACTGCTCTATAAATAGCAGAAGCTGCTGCGTGAACACGTTTTGTGCTGGTACAGAAGTAAAATACACTCCTACTGAAGTGGTGTTTGTAATGCTACATGAACTATCAGGACAGAAGAATTAACAGCATCTCCTCTGTGTGTTACTGCAAGAACAAAACATTCATCTTTAACTATTTCAGATCATCATGACGTTATTAGTAATGACATTTAGTCTTCCTCACAGTCACAGCTCCAGGAGTGTTCTATGTATTCTATTGTGGTCATCACTACCTCAGTGTTATGTTATCATGACTCCATCCTGTTGACTTGCTCATTGTCACTTTTTCTACAGTTTTTGACTTTAAAGTCACATTAACATGGGACAATCAGCAGTTCATCAAAGCAGGTTTCTATTGTTTCTATTGGCTGTACACTGTGTTCAAGCCACTCCATGCTAAAATTAAAGAAAGTAGGAGAATGATAGCATTTTACGGGGACGGTCACAAACAGGAAGAAGTCGTGATAAAATAACTCTGAGTTCCAGTTCTTGGAAGAAGTCGTGAATGTCATTAATAGAATTCAGACGTCATCATGACTCTCCTGTCTTGGTTCCTGTTTAACCACACACAGGAGATACTGTTAGTTCTTGTGAGTAGAGTATGTTCATCTAGTACCACGAGCATGAATTCCTGTTTTTTCATACACAGAAACATCATGTGTACTTTAACTCGAATCATTCGCTGTATGAAGCTCCGTGTGAAGCTGCAGTGACTCATCTGAAGTTCTGTTGCCAGGTTTGGTTTCTGTTGTTCTGTGTCTGAAGAAGAAGAACCAGGAGAACTGTCCAACACCAGTCTATGAAAACATAGCGACTCTGAGGAGAGTACAGGTAAACACATCTTCTGGTTTTTATACTCTGACAGTACTGATACTGCAAGAGAAAATACTACTGCTGCTTCTACTAACGTGTCCACCAACACTAGATACTGGTACTGCGAGTTACTGCTTCTGCTAGTTATTGTTACCGTTGTACTACTACTACTTACTGCTCCTGTTTACTTTTACTGCTAATGCAACTTTAAGTCATCAGTACTATTGATAATGACTGCTACTGCTCTTGGTTTCTGTGGTTCTGTCTGAAGAAGAAGAAGAAGAACCAGGTCAACGACCTTTTTACCTGTCATCTATGAGAACACAGAGACTCTGAAGAGAGTACAGGTAGACAAAACTTCTGCTGCGTATACTCTGACAGTACTGATACTGCAAGTTATAATACTGCTATTAGTCTACTGCAGTTTATTATAGCAGCATCACAGTATCAGGATCAGTAACAGCAGTAGAGTTAGAGGAGTTATCAGAGGTAGCAGTAGTAGTAAGAGTAAGACTTGAAGTGGTATTAGCAGGAAAAGTAAATAGTCACAGCAGTAAATAGTACTAGTACAATGGTAATAGTAACTAATAGTAACGTAAGAAGATGCAGTACCTGGTAGTAGCTTTAGTAGCTGTAGTAATTAGTATTGACAGACGTGGTAGTAGTAGTGTTGTTAGTAGCAGTACAGCAACTAGTACTGTGCCTTTTCTTATACTATATTCTATATCACTATCATCACTGTATTTTATACTATGCTGTACCCAGTACTCCCACTGTGTGTTTCAGATCAAGTAGATCCAGTCCTGCACCTGCTGCTGCTCCTCATGAGATCAGATCAACTCCAGTTTCAGGACTAAGTCAAACCTGGTCAGGAAACACATTTAGGGATTGTTTGATTTTTCAATTTTAGATTTGATTGAGCCAGTTTCAATATATGAGAATTTGAATTAGTCTAAAGTTGAGTTACTTAAAGGAAAACAAAATCTGTTTGCTCTCCATGTGTCACATGCCGACGACAGGATCTGGGTTTGATGTTCCTCATCGACATTAGTTAGTAGCAGAAATATGTACTGTACTGTAACACGTGTAATGTTTAACATGTTCTGTACATTAGCTTATATTTACCAACAGTAGACCAACCTTCACTGTTTACATTTAACCATTTGACGCTTTTATCCAAAGTGACTTACAAGAGAGGAACAAGGCCAATATCCAAGTGAAGGAGAAGAACGTTGTGCAAGTCTATTTGATTTTGTTTTTTAAAGAAGATTTAAGTGCAGAAGAAAGTTGTGGAAGAGTTTTTTAAAAACTGGGAGCTGTGTAAAAGTATAATTTGATTTCAGATTTTATAAAAAAAACTTGTTTGTTCTGAACTCACTTTATTTATGTAGCACTTAAAAAATGAATTGATTGATTACACATTAAAGAAAATGTATGATACGGTGTCTTCTGTTGTAAAGATGTGAACTGTGAGGTGTATTTGAACCATTGCAGCTTCAACAAACCTTTGATCAAAGTGTATTTTATCCACTTCAGGATCAACAACCACATTTTTAATTATTAGTGAAATATAAAATAGAATTGGAGGAGATGTAGAGGAAGAGGAGTTTTAGTATCTGACCATTTCTTAGTAACATTTGAATTTACAGAACCAGACTTTACTACACCTAAGAATAAGATTCACTACAGTAGATGTTTATCTGAAAATGCTGTTGACAAATTTAAGGAACTTATTCCATAAGTCCAAATCCATAGCTTAAAGCAGAAATCACGTAAGTTGGAAAGGAGGTGGCGTTCCACCAATTTAGATGAATATTGCCTAGCCTGGAAAGACAGTTTAATAATATATATAAAAGCCCTCCGTAAAGCTAGAACCTCATATTACTCATTAATAGAGGCAAATAAGAACACCCCAGATTTCTTTTCAGCACTGTAATAATAATAATAAATTTATTTATAGAGCACTTTTCTAAACATATGTTACAAAGTGCTTCACAAGACAGACAAGAAACACATGTAGCCCAACAAGATCAACTTGAGCAAGCACTAGGCAAACAGTGGAGAGGAAAAACTCCCCCTAGGGGAAGAAACCTCCAGCAGAACCAGGCTCAAGTTAAACGGCCATCTGCCTCGACCGGTTGGGGAGCAGGAAACAGCTATACAAACAAAACAATAATACAAACAACTACCACATCGGTCCTTGGGGAGAGCAGTTCCTACGTAAAGACATTGTAATCTAATGGAGAGTCTTCCCAAGGAGAGATTTGTTTTAGCTTACAGAAGAAACTGTAGCCAGGCTGACAAAGAGTCATAGCTCTGTTGAGCCTAGTATTCCGTCAACTCTCAGCAGCAATGATTTCATGAATTTCTTTACAAATAAAATCATAACTATTAGAGAAAAAAATTGATCAGATCCTCCCTGGATATAGCATGGACTGTACAACAACTCTAGATTCATTTTTAAGACCACGCTCATACTTAGACTGCTTCCTCCCCGTAGATCATTCTGAATTAATTTCAGTAATTAATTCCTCTAAACCATCAACATGTCTCTTAGATCCCATCCCGACTAGACTCCTCAAGGATGTCTTACCTTTGATCAGCACATCCATATTAGATCAGATCAATCTGTCTTTACAAATAGGCTACGTACCACAGGCTTTTAAGGTTGCTGTAGTTAAACCCCTACTCAAAAAGCCTACTCTGGACTCAGGGGTCTTAGCGAATTATAGACCAATATCCAATCTGCCCTTTATCTCTAAAATCCTTGAAAAGATAGTTTCTAAGCAATTGTACGACCACCTGCGTAGCAATAACTTGTATGAAGATTTCCAGTCAGGATTTAGAGTACATCATAGTACAGAAACAGCACTAGTAAAGGTCACTAATGATCTTCTATTAGCATCAGACAATGGTCCACTCTCTATACTTGTCATGTTAGATCTCAGTGCTGCATTCGACACTATAGATCACAACATTTTATTACACAGACTGGAACATGTCATTGGGATCAAAGGAACAGCACTAGAGTGGTTTAAATCGTATCTATCAGATAGATTTCAGTTTGTACACGTTAATGATGAGTCTTCCATGCACAGCAAAGTCAGCTATGGAGTTCCACAGGGATCTGTGCTTGGACTGATTCTTTTCACTTTATATATGTCCCCTTTAGGCAATATTATTAGGAAACACTCTATAAATTTCCATTGCTATGCAGATGATACCCAGCTATATTTATCTATGAAACCAGGAGAAACTAATCAATTAGTCAAACTTCAAGAATGCTTAAAAGACATAAAGACCTGGATGTCCTCCAATTTCTTTCTCCTAAATCCGGACAAGACAGAGGTTATACTGTTTGGGCCTAAAAATCTCAGAGACACTATGTCTAATCACATTCTCACCATTGATGACTTAGAACTGGCCTCAAGTAATACTGTAAGAAACCTCAGAGTTATCTTTGACCAGGATATCTCCTTCACTTCATACATCAAAGAAATCTCTAGAACTGCCTTTTTTCACCTGAGAAACATTAAAGTTAAAATTAGGAGCATTCTGTCCCAAAGTGATGCTGAAAAACTAGTCCATGCATTTGTTACTTCCAGACTGGACTATTGTAATTCATTATTAATAGTTTGTCCCAATAACTCATTAAAAAGCCTCCAGTTAATCCAAAATGCTGCAGCCAGAGTTCTGACTGGAATTAGTAAGAGAGATCATATTTCTCCTACGTTAGTTTCTCTCCATTGGCTCCCTGTAAAATCCAGAATTGAATTTTAAATTCTTCTCCTCACTTATAAATCACTTAATAATCAGGCTCCATCTTATCTTAAAGACCTCATAGTTCCATATCTTCCAAGCAGAACTCTACATTCTCAGACTGCAGGTTTACTTGTGGTTCCTAGAGTTTCCAAATGTAGAATGGGAGGCAGAGCCTTTAGCTATCAAGCCCCTCTCCTGTGGAACCAGCTCCCAGTTCAGGTTCGGGAGGCAGACACCCTCTCCACATTTAAGACTAGACTTAAAACTTTCCTTTTTATAAAGCTTATAGTTAGAGATGGATCAGGTGACTCTGAACCATCTCTTAGTTCTGCTGATATAGGTTAGTCTGCTGGGGGAACTCTACTGATAAACTGAGCTCCTCTCCTCTCTCCTTTTTCCTCTATCCATTCAAATTCTACCATTTCTGTCATGATGCCAGCCTCGTTGCTGCCTGTATTTCCCCCATGCCCTTATTTTCACAACTTCCTGTTTCCTCCTCCCAGTCTGATTGCCTTCACTTAGCTAATTGATTGCACCTGGTTTCCTCCACACTATATATACAGGCCTGCTCACCTTTCTCCCCTGCCAGATAGTCAAACCCCTACCTGCAGACACTATCCAGCCTTTCTTTTGGACTGACTTGTTTTGGATTTTTTGGACTCTGCCTGCCCTGGACCCTGTCTGTTGCCTGACCCCTTGGTGCTGGGAGTTTTGTTTATTCCCTGTCATTCCCCCTGCTCACAGTACCAGACCTGTACCTGTATCTGCCTGATTCCCCTTCTTGGACCTGCACCCCTTTTACCTTTTCTCCATTGGACTCCCTCTCACTGGACCAGCCTGACCTGACCCTGCTTCCTGCCTACCCCTCTGGTTATGTGAGTGTTTTCCTTTGACCAGTTTTTTCCCTCGTTGTTCCCTTTCCTGCTCAGACTGTTTGGACCTCTTTGTGTTTTAACCTGGATTGTCTTTCTGTTGTGGATTTTGCCTGCCGGACTTATCTCTAAACTGCCTAAGTGTGTATGACCTGGATTACCCTTGACCTCTGAGTTTAGCCTTTTGGATTTATTGTTTGGACTGCCTGTGTACAAAACCTCAGTCTGTTTCCCCACACTGGGATTTGGACATTCAATTCAATTCAATTCAATTCAATTCAGTTTTATTCGTATAGCGCCAATTCACAACAGAAGTCATCTCAAGACACTTTACAGTGTTTAAGGTTTAAGACCTTACAGAAAATATTTATACAAAAAATTATAGAGAAAACCCAACAATCCCATTTGAGCAAGTTTTAGGCAACAGTGGAGAGGAAAAACTCCCTTTAGATGAAGAAACCTCCAGCAGAACCAGGCTCATAGTGGGCGGCCATCTGCTTCGACCGGTTGGGGTGAGTGAAAAGAGAAGAGAGAAAAGAACAGCAGGCAATGAGACAACAACAAGCATCAAGAACATTGGGCAGATGAACTGGATTCTGGAGATGTACAGCTCCAGGCCGAGGATACCTGCAGAAAAGTACAGAGAGAGGGAGACAGAGAGGAGGAAACAGAGCTCACAACGCAAGAAATGTAAAAGTTTGGAGTATTATAAAAGGTCTTTTAAGTAACGCAAGTGTGTGTTACAACTGTTACGCCAGAAGTGCTGTTCACTAAAACTATGAATTTAGTTTTAAGTTGGTTAAAGTTAGCAGAACAAACACAGAGCAACTGAATAACGAGTCAGCGACAACAGGAAGTGATACAATACGCCTTCCGTAAGAGGAGCAGCCGCCCAGACATTGGATTTCATCACATTCTGTGACTGTTTTCTCATTGTGCTTCTGTGATACTCATGTTACACTCCTGGACACTCCGCCACTTGTCAGCCGCCACTCCTGCCATTCACCATCTCCATTGTCCTCCATTTGTTCCACGTGCTCCCCATTGGTCGGCCATCTTGTGACATCACGGTCAGCATTCACTTCCTGTTTCCACCCAGACCACCATACTCACCCTCCACTGACAAGTTTCCTACTAGTACTCATCTGACTTATTCCCCTGTACCTTTGTTATTAATAAAACCCTGAAAACCTTCTCCGGTACCTTGTTATCTCTGGCCATGGGGTCCTTCATCCAGCTCATGACAATTTCATGTCAGTAACTTTGTGTCTTCTCTCTCCTCTAGTTGTGTTTCCTCCTCTCTCTGCAGGTATCCTCCTACTTGGAGCTGTATAGCTCCAGAGTCCAGTTACTGGTCCTACCAACCTGTCCAATGTTCTTGCTTCTTGTTGTTGTTTTTGTTGCCTGCTGTTCTTTTCTTTCTCTTCTTTTTAATCACCCCAACCGGTTGAGGAAGATGGCCGCCCACCCTGAGCCTGGTTCTGCTGGAGGTTTCTTCCTCTAAAGCAGTGCTTCTCAATATTTTTTCTGTTAACCCCCCCGGAAGAACTAAACATTCAAACAGCAGCATTCAGTTTGTGGACACCATCCACCTGGTCTCAGGTAACTTTAAAGAGCCCAATATTATTGAATGAGAGTGAGAGAGGAAAATCCAAGGTTGGCCGGGGGCAGGCCGAAACCGTGACACAGTTGCCATCACTAAGCTTCCAGATATACTGTATCCAGTCCTCCCCCTGCTGCTGCTCCTAATGAGATCAGATCAACTCCAGTTTCAGGATGGAAACACTGAATTTAAGTTAGTTGAATCAGAAGTCATGAACTATGACCTGCTGTTGTCATGTCCACAGTGGTCACACGTAGATGACAGGACGCAATGAAAACATCTTTTCATTATTCACTTTTCACATTTCTTTTGTGTTTAAACAGCGGACTTTTATTGTGAAAGGTTTCCGCCAGTTTAACAGATTTTAAAGGCCTCTAAAGGTACATGTGCAGTTTGTTATATTGGACCATGTAAGTAAATTAATCATCCATTTCAATTAGTTTTATTTAGTAATAAAATTAATAAAAAAGAATCTGGTTTTCTGCAGTAACACTTTCTTCACAAAGTGAAGCCAGGTCATGAGTTCTCGCATGATGAAGATAATGATCCTCATCTTCAGTTCTTATCTTCAAACTATTAATCTGTACTGAGAACTCATCTACTAATAAGTCCATTATTAGTCTTCACTACTATTATCAGTACCACTAGTATACTAGTACTATTTCAGGTGACTCTATAAATACTTCCTCTGAGACTTTACAGCTGTCACCTGTTCAGTAGTAGTACTGTTACTAAACTTATTACTACACAGTTTTATACTATACTGTGTTTTCTATTGTGGTGAACAGGGGTGAGCACGGAAAAATCTGAATGCTGGTCCTGATTGACAGGTGTCAGAACACACAGTTCATCACAACTTGCGCAGCCACCAACCAGCTGGCTCATTGGCCCTGGACGTCTTCATTATCTTCCTAAGATTCAGCGAGGTTTATTTATTGTGAACTTTCTGCACACTCTGTGGTTCACTGCTCTATAAATACCTGAAGCTGCTGCATGAACTGGTTTTAACATGTTCGGTTGTTGTTGCTGGGGCCACTACCTCATCAGCTCATCATGCTGTCGTACTGTTACTACTTTGAAGCTGGTCTTAGTACTAATAGTAATACATGGTGAAATGAAGTTTAAAGGAATAGTTCAGGAAGTTTTGACCTGCTCTTAAGGTGCAGATATGTTTACTTCTTCTTCACTTCTGCTGAGAAGTGAGTCAAAGCCAAATCAGCAGGGGGTCTTTTAAAGCTCCTCTGTTTTACGGCAGCAGACATTTCATTCTCTTGACAATCCCGTGGCCTTTTCAGTGTTGTTTTAGTTTGTTGTTGTTTCTCTGACTTTTTCCTGCAGGTAAATTTGTACTTGCAGAGTTTTAAATTTTTTTTTTTTTTTTTTTCGCAGAAACTCAGATAAATCGCTAAAACTTGCTCCTACATTGTATTTGTTTTTTTCTGTTGTTGTCGTCCACATGTCCCGGACTTGTCATGTCGAGTGGTCAAAATAGACACATTTGATTTGCAGGTACGTTTCCATTTATGTGGAGCCTGTTTCTCAGAGGACGGTGCTGTTAGAAATTGTTGGAAGGCTGTAAAATCACCAGCTTATGAGAAAGAAGGTCTCTGTTTTATTCCAAAAAGCTCAGGATTGTTGCTGAAGTGCCTCGCTGGTCACGTGACCATCGGCAGCTCCCTTGCTACAGAGCAACAGTAACTGTCATGATTTCAGCCTCGTTGCTCCTGGTGTTGCCCCCGAGCTCTTATTTTGGCAACTTCCTGTTTCCTCTTCCTGGTCTGATCACATATACTCACCTGATTGGTTACACCTGGTTTCCCCCATAGTGTAAATACCGGCCTGCTCACCTGTTTCCTCTGCCAGATAGTCTGTTTTGAACTCCTGAACACTACCCAGCATTTATCTTGGACTGACTTATTTTGGATTTCTCGGACTCTGCCTGATCTGGACCCCGTCTCTTGCCTGACCCCCTGGTGCTGTGGGTTCCATTTATTCCCTGCTTTTTCCCCCTGCTCACGGTACCAAACCTGTACCTGGACCTGCCTGATTCCCTTTCCCGGACCTGTACCCTTTCTACTCTGTCTACCCTGGATTCCCCCTTATTCGACCAGCCTGACCTGACCCTGCTTTCCCTCTGGTTCAGTGAGTTCTCCCTCTGTTCTGTTTTGTCCCTTGTTGTCCCCTTTCCTGCTCTGACTGTTTGGACTGCTTTTGTGTTTCGACCTGGATTGTCTTTCCATTGTGGATTTTTGCCTGCCGGACTTAACTCTGAACTGCCATAATCGTGTATGACCTGGATTACCCTCGACCTGAGTTTAGCCCTTTGGATGCATTGTTTGGACTACCTGTGTTCATTCCCCCAGCCTGTTTTTCCCACACCGGTTTAAGACATTTATTTGCATTGCTTTGGACATTGGGTTTCATCACACGCTGTGACTGTGTTCTCATTGTGATTCTGTTACTCTGGTTACACTCCTGGACACTCTCCACTGGCTCTCCGTCGCCACCATCCACAATCTCCATTGTCCTCCATTTTGTCCATGTGCACTCCGTTGGTCGGCCATCTTGGTTTTGACGTCACTTCCGGTTTCCAACCAGACCACCATACTCACCCTACCTCATCTCCTCCCGTCTAGTGACTGTTTCATTCTATTCACTGATTTACCGTGTTCTGTCGATACAAATAAAGATTCAACCCTTGGTTGTGTCCTGTCTAAACTCTGGCCATGGAGTCCTTCCTGCAGCTCGTGACAGTAACATATTTCCCTCTGCTTTGTACCAACAACAGTGTGTTATTGATTATTGGTTTGTGTTTTCTTCATTTACTCCATATCCATTGTGAAACTCCAACACAACCACTAGTTCGTCCGGTGGATCTCTTTATTTTATCTCATACTCGATCCTTTCTTTTTCTACTACGACTGCTGATTACACCACCAAAGTAATATTGTATTCTGTGCTGTACTCAGCACTTACACTGTGTTTCAGAACAAATAGATCCAGTTCCTCCAGGGCTTCAGACGTCCTTCACCTGCTTCTTCCCCTGTTGAGTTTGGATCAACTCCAGTTTTAAATCTGGGGATACTTTTACCCCAAACCTGGTCTGAGTCAGCACCGGGGGCTGCACGACACCTCATAGTGCAAACGACAGAAACAAAATTAGTGTAAATGTATGCACACAGCCCAGAGGAGGACAAAGAACAGAATTTGTGTTCATAATAATAATAATAATACATTTATTTATAGAGCACTTTTCTAAACATATGTTACAAAGTGCTTCACAAAACAGACAAGAAACACATGTAGCCCAACAAGATCAACTTGAGCAAGCACTAGGCAAACATTGGAGAGGAAAAACTCCCCCTAGGGGAAGAAACCTCCAGCAGAACCAGGCTCAAGTTAAACGGCCATCTGCCTTGACCGGTTGGGGAGCAGGAAACAGTAATACAAACAAAACGATAATACAAACACAACTCACAGCAACTACCGCATCAGTCCTTTGGAAGACCAGTTCCAACGTAAAGACATTATAATCTAATGGAAAGTCCTCCCAAGGACTGATTTGTTTTAGCTTACAGAAGATCGCAAAAGGCTCGCCGGTAAAGGTATGTTTTAAGGAGAGATTTAAAAGATGTTACTGAGTCAGCTGATCTAATCATCATCAAATCTGAGTTTAGGGGCTCTAACTGAAAAGGCTCTGTCACCTCTAGTTATCATTCTGACATCAGGGACATACAGAAGATTTCTACCAGAGGATCTCAGGCTACGTGCAGGCTCATAAGGCTTTAAAAGCTGGGATAAATAGCTGGGGGAAAGGCCATGCAGAGCTTTAAAAGTTATTAATCTTAAAATCAATCCTAAAAGATACTGGCAGTCAGTGTAAGGAAGCTAAGACAGGAGTGATGTGATCGTATTTTCTTTTTCTAGTTAAGAGTCTTGCAGCTGAGTTCTGAACAATCTGGAGCCGATTAATAGATTTGTGGCTGAGACGTGAACAGACTGAATGCCTGGACAAGCTTTGTGACATGATGCTCGAAGTTAAGTTTACTATCAAACCAAACACCAAGACTTTTTGCAGTGGGCTTAGAATTATCTAAGAGAGAATCTGTGCAGGCCAGAATGTGTTTGGCTATATGTTGTGAACTGATAACAACTATTTCTGTTTTGTCAGAATTCAGCTGCAGGAAATTTTGAGCCATCCAGCAGGGACAGTACAGCTGAGTGTCATCAGCATAGCAATGAAAAGAGACACAGTGTTTATGAATAATATGTCCCAAAGGGAGCATATACAAAGAGAACAAGATTGGCCCCAGCATTGAACTTTGTGGGACTCCGTACGTTACAGGAGAAAAAAACGACTTGTAGATATTAACGGTAACACAAATCGATCAATCGGACAGGTAAGAAGAAAACGAGCCCAGTGCTTTAGCCGGTCTAACAAAATTTGGTGGTCTACTGTATCAAAAGCAGCACTAAGATCAAGGAGGACAAGAATAGAGCACATACCAGCGTCAGAAGCCAACAGAATGTCATTGGTTACCTTCAGTAGGGCGGTCTCTGTGCTGTGGTGTTTGCGAAAACCAGATTGCAATTAGTCAAAAATGTTATAGTTGTCTGCAGCTAGAAATAAGTGTTTAGACACGTACTTTTCTAAAATCTTTGATAAGGAAAGTTTGGAGGTTGGTCTTTAGTTTTCAGGGGATGAGGGATCTAATCCAGGTTTTTTCAGAAGAGGTTGCACACATGCAATTTGGCACAATTCCAGTGGACAAAGAAGTATTTAAAATAATCAGGAGAGAAGGAGCAAGCGAATCAATGATCGAGATTAAGAACTGAGTTGGGATGACATCAACTGCGCAGGAAGATGGTTTCATTTTAGAGACAGTTTGTAGTAACTCAAATAAGGTCATGGGAAGAAAATGGCTTAAAGTGCATTCTCTGAAAGGGTGGGAAATGACAGAAGCTCTGATTGATTCTATTTTATCATTAAAATAGGTTAAGAACTTCTCACTTTCAGCCGGGGTGCTGGGAGAGGTTGAGTTTACTAAATGATCAACAGTCTGAAATAGAAACTTAGGATTATGGAAGTGAGCAGTGATCAGGTCTGAGAAGTATTTAGCTCTGGCGTTCTTTACCATCGTATTGTAGTAGAGTAATGCTTCTTTCATAGCTTCATGATGCACTTGAAGTCCAGTTTTCTTCCATCTCCGCACAGCTTTCCTACACTCAGCTTTACAACTATGAATTCTGACATGTATCCAAGGCTGTTTGTTGGTGTCTTTACGGGACACATTTGCAGTTTTTAAGGGAGCAGCAGCCTCTAGCGCAGAGGCACAATTATTATTGAAAAGGTGGATGATAACATCAACCTGTGATGTGCAGGACATACCCTGCTCTAACATAGAAAATGTGCTAGTGAACTTTGCTGCTGATTGGCTGTTAAATAGACGGCATTTAACTGTGAATTTCTGAGGTACAGTGATTGGATGAAGACAAGGATCAAATAAGACACATATTATCAGAGATGGATCCTTTAACTCAATGGAATTTAGAGTCAAACCTAAAGTGAATATCAAGTCTAGGGTATGCCCCTGGACCCCTCCTCGAACTGCCACCTTACTGTGGTGGAGGGGTTTGAGTGTCCGAATGACCCTAGGAGCTATGTTGCCAGGGGCTTAAGCCCCTGGTAGGGTCTCCCAAGGCAAACAGGTCCTAGGCGACGGGCCAGACTAAGAGCAGTTCATAAACCCCTTATGTTGAATATAATATCAAGGTCGGTTACGTCGCCCGGTTTGGCGTCACCGGGGCCCCACCCTGGAGCAAGGCCTGGGGTTGGGGCACGTAGGCGAGCGCTTGGTGGCCGGGATCTTTCCCACGGGACCCGGCCTGGCACAGCCCGGAGGAGCGACGTGGGACCGCCTTCCCGTAGGCCCACCACCCGCAGGAATCCCTGGACACGGAACCTGGCGATCGGGACATGGAATGTCACCTCACTGGGTGGAAAGGAGCCTGAACTTGTGTTGGAGGTGGAGCGGTACCGGCTAGAGATAGTCGGGCTCACTTCCACACACAGTCTGGGCTCTGGAACACAACTCCTTGAGAGAGGTTGGACTCTCTTCTACTCTGGAGTTGCCCATGGTGAGAGGCGGCGGGCAGGTGTGGGCTTGCTTATAGCCCCCCAGCTCAGCTACCATGTGTTGGAGTTTTCCCTGGTGGACGAGAGAGTTGTTTCCCTGCGCCTTCGGGTAGGGGATAGGTCTCTCACCGTTGTTTGTGCCTATGGGCCAAATAGCAGTGCAGAGTACCCAGCTTTCATAGGGTCTCTGGAAGGGGTACTGGAAGGTGCCACGACTGGGGACTCTGTCGTCCTACTGGGGGATTTCAACGCCCACGTGAGCAATGACAGTGATACCTGGAGGGGCGTGACTGGGAGGAACGGCCTCCCTGATCTGAACCCGAGTGTTGTTTTGTTATTGGACTTCTGTGCTAGTCACAGCTTGTCCATAACGAACACCATGTTCAAGCATAAGAGTGTCCATCAGTGCACGTGGCACCAGGACACCCTAGGTCGGAGGTCTATGATCGACTTTGTGGTTGTGTCATCTGACCTCCGACCATATGTCTTGGACACTCGGGTGAAGAGAGGGGCTGAGCTGTCAACTGATCACCACCTGGTGGTGAGTTGGATCCGATGGCGGAGGAGGGAGCTGGATAGACCTGGCAGACCCAAACGTATTGTGAGGGTCTGTTGGGAACGTCTGGTGGAACCCTCTGTCAGAGAGGTCTTCAACTCCCACCTCCGGGAGAGCTATAATCAGACATTGAGACATTGAGTCCAAATGGACCATGTTTTCCACCTCCATTGTCAATGCGGCTGTTCAGAGCTGTGGCCGTAGGGTCTCTGGTGCCTGTCGTGGCGGCAATCCCCGAACCCGGTGGTGGACACCGGAAGTAAGGGAAGCCGTCAAGCTGAAGAAGGAGTCTTATCAGGCCTGGTTGGCCTGTGGGACTCCTGATGCAGCTGATGGGTTTCGGCAGGCCAAACGTGCCGCAGCCCGTGCGGTCGCAGAGGCAAAAACTCGCACCTGGGAAAAGTTCGGCAAGGACATGGAGGAGGACTATCGGTCTGCCTCAAGGAAATTCTAGCAAACCGTCCGGCGCCTCAGAAGGGGAAAGCAGTTTCCTGCCAACACTGTTTACAGTGGAGGTGGGGAGTTGCTGACTTCGACTGGGGACGTTGTAGGACGGTGGAAGGAATACTTTGAGGATCTCCTCAACCCCGTCGACACGCCTTCTGTTGAGGAAGCAGAGGCTGGGGACTCAGAGGTTGACTCGTCCATTTCCCTGGTCGAAGTCACCGAGGTAGTCAGTAAGCTCCTCGGTGGCAAGGCACCAGGGGTGGATGAAATTCGCCCTGAGTACCTTAAGTCTCTGGATGTTGTGGGGCTGTCTTGGTTGACACGCCTTTGCAGCATCGCGTGGAGATCAGGGACAGTACCTCTGGACTGGCAGAACCACCACCGGGGTGGTGGTTCCTCTTTTTAAAAAGGGGGACCGGAGGGTGTGTTCCAACTATAGGGGGATCACACTCCTCAGCCTCCCTGGGAAAGTCTATTCCAGAGTGCTGGAGAGGAGAGTTAGGCCGCTAGTCGAACCTCGGATCCAGGAGGAACAATGCGGTTTTCGTCCTGGCCGTGGAACACTGGACCAGCTCCACACTCTTGCTAGGGTGCTCGAGGGTTCATGGGAGTTCGCCCATCCAGTCTACATGTGTTTTGTGGACTTGGAGAAGGCGTTTGACCGTGTCCCTCGTGGCATCCTGTGGGGGGTACTTCGGGAATACGGGATTCGGGACCCTTTGTTAAGGGCCATTCGGTCCTTGTATGACCGGAGTAGGAGCTTGGTTCGCATTGCCGGTAGTAAGTCAGACTTGTTCCCGGTGCATGTTGGACTCCGACAGGGCTGCCCTTTGTCACCGATCCTGTTCATTACCTTTATGGACAGGATTTCTAGGCGCAGTCAGGGGTCCGAGGGAATCCGGTTTGGGAATCACAGGATTTCATCTCTGCTATTTGCAGATGATGTTGTCCTGTTGGCCTCATCAGACCGGGACCTCCAGCAGGCACTGAGGCGGTTTGCAGCCGAGTGTGAAGGGGCTGGGATGAGAATCAGCACCTCCAAGTCCGAGGCCATGGTTCTCAACCGGAAAAAGGTTGCTTGCACACTCCAGGTTGGGGGGGAGATCCTCCCTCAAGTGGAGGAGTTTAAGTATCTTGGGGTCTTGTTCACGAGTGAGGGAAAAAGGGAGCGTGAGATTGACAGACGGATTGGTGCATCGGCAGCAGTAATGCGGTCGGTGTACCGGTCCGTCGTGGTGAAAAGGAGCTGAGCCGAAAGGCAAAGCTCTCGATTTACCGGTCAGTCTACGTTCCTACCCTCACCTATGGTCATGAGCTTTGGGTCATGACCGAAAGGACAAGGTCGCGGATACAAGCGGCCGAAATGAGTTTCCTCCGTAGGGTGGCTGGGGGCACCCTTAGAGATAGGGTGAGGAGCTCAGTCACCCGGGAGGAGCTCGGAGTAGAGCCGCTGCTCCTCTGCATCGAGAGGGGCCAGTTGAGGTGGCTTGGGCATCTGTTTCGGATGGCCCCGGGACGCCTCGTAGGAGAGGTTTTCCGGTCCTGTCCCACCGGGAGGAGGCCCCGGGGAAGACCCAGGACACGTTGGAGGGACTATGTCTCTCGGCTGGCCTGGGAACGCCTCGGTGTCCCCCCGGAAGACCTGGAGGAGGTGTCTAGGGAGAGGGAAGTCTGGGCATCTCTGCTTAAGCTGCTCCCCCCGCGACCCGGTCCCGGATAAGCGGATGAGAATGGATGGATGGATGGATTTAACAACTTCAGCTTCTCTTCTACGTTCAACTCTGTTAAAACGATTCCTATTTCTCTTCAGCTACTTTCAGCAGTTCTCCAGGAATGAATTCAGCATTACAGCATCCACAGTGCATTTTCAGCAGGAAATGCTTTTTCTAGTTATTATTAGCAGGACTTTCAGTAAGTGTACATGCGCTAGTGATAGAAGTAGAAGAAGAAAACTTAACTGTAGTAGTGATGGTGGTATTTGTTTTAGTAAGTAGTATTAACACGAGTAGTAGTAAAAGTAGTGGTAACATAAGATGTAGCAGCAACAAGAGAGCGTTTTAGTACGAGAACAGCACATTACACAACATTAACTTCAACTCAACACAACATCAGCATTAACATTGGATCTGCGGTGATTGTCCCTACTAAGTCAGCCAGAAACCTGGGGGTCATCATTGATGACCAGCTGACCTTCACAGATCACATCGCCACAGTCGCTAGGTCGTGTAGATATGCCCTCCACAATATCAGAAAGATCAGACCCTATCTGACGGAGTACACGACCCAACTCATTGTACAGGCGTTGATCTTATCTCGCCTGGATTATTGCAATGCACTACTGATGGGTTTACCGGCATCCACGACCAAACCCCTCCAGATGATCCAAAATGCGGCAGCACGCCTCATTTTTAATCAACCAAAAAGGTCTCATGTCACACCGCTCTTCAGATCTTTGCACTGGCTTCCTGTGGCTGCAAGGATCAGGTTCAAAGCTCTGTCTCTTGCCTACAGAGTGGTCAACTCCACAGCTCCATCTTATCTCAATTCAATCGTTCAGGTCTACATCCCCTCCCGTCCACTGCGCTCAACCAGGGAACGTCGTCTGGTGTTACTAGCACCACACAGTCGACACCAAGGAAAACTGTTCAGCTCAGTGATCCCACGATGGTGGAATGAGCTGCCTATCTCTGCACGCTCAGCCACCTCACTTTAATATTTAAAAAACTGCTGAAAACAGAACTCTTCATCATCTTCCTTTGCACTTAAAAAACAAAAACAAAAAAAAAATTCTACCCTTTAATTCTCACATCTCTTGAAACAGAAACACTTTTTAACAGCACTTTGCTTTGATGTTGTTTCTCCTTGACTTAGATTCTGTTTGCTTGCCTTGTTCCTCACTTGTAAGTCGCTTTGGATAAAAGCGTCTGCTAAATGACTAAATGTAAATGTAAATGTAAATGTAATAGTATACAGGATGTAATAGTAACAGGTGTTTGAACTGGAATAGTACTGGGAGCAGTTTTAATAATATAATATGAAATACAGTATAATAGAAACCACTAGAAATATAGGAACAGTAGTTGTTGTTGTTGTTGTTGTTTTAATTTTTTCAGGCATTCATCTGTTGTTTCCATTAACAAAAGTTCCATTAGCAGTAATCGTAATGTGTCTTTTGGAATTTCTAATACTCACGTATGTCTTCAAGAATATGACCTTTAACCCCAGACTCAGACTTCACACTGTCTCCTTGCTGTTCTCATTAGTGGTTTGTCAGGATAAATGCATCGACTCAGACTCTCAGTCATCCAGGTTCTCTGGAAGTTGAGTCACAGCCATGAGACTTCCTTCTTGTTAGATCGAAACATTTTACTACTCATCCAAATAGCTTCGTCAGTCTGAGGAAAGTTGTTTCAGGACCCACATGTCCTCCCAGGTGGTCTTGTTCATGGCGACCTCCACACGAGGGAAAGCTTCATTCATATTTCCTCCTTTTTGGATCACAGTCTCTCTGGAAATAGATTTAAAGTGATGTTAAGTGAGATCTAAAAATGTGATCTTCATCTTAAACTACAAATGTGAGCAGTTCTAAAGTCCACAGTAAGCTGCATTATGGGGACATCATGTACTGGACCACGACTTGGTCAGGAGCTGTGACTTCCTGAAGTCTTGTTCTCACAGCGAGGAAGCCACAAAGTCGCTGTTCCTGGAGACAAATATCATGGTACTGACCCCATCAAACTACACGTCAACTGACAACTGATTCGAGGCTAATTCTGTCAGAACAAACATTTCAGACCTAAATTTAGAACGGATCTGCTTCGTGCCTGTTTGACTTTAGGAAGGTTGTTTCAAGATGCTCTGAGACAACACAGAAATGACCTTTACTCTTGGTAGTAATAAATGAGTCTAATGATCATATCGTTAGAAATAGTTACAGAAGTAAACAACCAAAGAAATGACCTCATAAAATACAGCTCAGTGGCCCGAATTACTATTATCTTAGTAATAATCTGTGAGTTTGTGATTTAATTTTAACATTGATAACCATTGTGGTTCACTGCTATATAAATATAAAATGCTGCTGCATGAGAACTCTGTCTGCTGGTTCCTGCATTCGACTTCTGTGCTGCTGCACATTATTCCTAGTATTGGAGTGCTATTACTAGTAACTGCTCTTGCCTGGGTTCTTTATTCAAGAGTTTTAGGAAGAAGTTTTTCCTGTCTGAATAACACTCTCAACTAAAACGTAGATGAAGACTGTGACTCTCTTTGAGGCGTATTTTTTTGTTCGGTATCTTGGGCTGTAGAACACTCATGACGTTCAACACAAAATATCTGACGTTTCAGGTTTTTCTGCAGTAACAAATTACTGACACAAGAAGCATCAGATCACTCTAAGGCAGTGCTTCTCAATTATTTTCTCTTACGCCCCCCCTCAGGAAGAACTAAACATTAACCTACCGGTCGTTCCTCGTCTCCCGACGTAGCCAAGCCGAGCGCTACATAGCCTTCATCATACTTCCTCGTCTGCCTGACCTGTTCCTGCTCTCCTCTGGCTTCTTCCCTGTTCTATCCCTGAATTGGGTTTCACTGTGTATGACTTTGGACCGTCTCCTCTACTCTGCTCTTGGACCTGCCCTACCTATCGCCTATTGGAACAGCCTTTACAGTGTATGACCCCTGACTGTCTCACTCTGATTTTTGGATTACGGATATCGGATTGTTTGTAGCCATCAGGCCTTTGCTCTGTGCCCCAAGATATTCTGTTTCCACCTGCCTCTCTCAGGTCCATGTGCTCACCAATCCACACTGGCCATCTTGGACATTGACTTCATTTCACCTCTACACCACTTCCGGATCATCTTCTTATACACATCCTGTCTTTCGAGTCATCTCTGGGTATGAAGCCTGATCCTATTTCTGTGACAGACCTGACTGTTTGTTTTGCCTACAACACCACCAGCACCTCAGCGTGCAGAAGGTGGTCTAGGTGTGAATACGTTTCCAGTTGCTAAGTGTCTGGTGAGACTTACTTGGTATTTTGTGGTTTAGATCATCAGACTTTATACAAATATAAAGTCTGATGATTTAAACCACATATAAAATTATGAGACTTTATATGTGATGTAATTAACTTGTGAAACAGGAACTTTAGAGACTTTTCTCTGTGTGAAGGATGAAGCAGCTTCAGAAGGTGACGGAGGTCAGAGTGGAGCTGGGTCAGAACATCACTGTAAACTGTTAGGTTAGTCTGCTGGGGGAACTCTACTGATAAACTGAGCTCCTCTCCTGTATCAATGCAAATGCCACCATTGCATGTCATTAACTTTGTGTCTTCTCTCTCTTTTAGTTGTGTTTCCTCCTCTCTGTCTCCCTCTCTCTGTACTTTTCTGCAGGTATCCTCGGCCTGGAGCTGTACATCTCCAGAATCCAGTTAACCTCCCCAATGTTCTTGATGCTTGTTGTTGTCTTTATTGCCTGCTGTTCTTTTTTCTCTCCTCTTTCCACTCACCCCAACCGGTCGAGGCAGATGGCCACCCACTATGAGCCTGGTTCTGCTGGAGGTTTCTTCCTCTAAAGGGAGTTTTTCCTCTCCACTGTTGCCTAAAGCTTGCTCAAATGGGATTGTTGGGTTTTCTGTATCATTTTTTTGTATACTTATTCTCTGTAAGGTCTTAAACCTGTGTTTCTGTTGTGTGTTTTAGACCAAGTAGATCCAGCTCGGATTGACTTGAAGATGGACAATTATCCAAACCTGCTCAGTTTGAGTGTGTGGTTTTTCCAGGCCACAGGCAAAAATGCAAAGATTTTTCCTTTTAACTTTGGGTTGTTTAACAATAATGACACAGCCTTAAGTTTGATCTGTTCTATAATAATAACTTGAAATAAAAAGTCGAAGAAATACTTTATGTTTGAGTTTTCTTGCAGTAACAGTTTGTGACATGACACATGATGGAGCCTCTTCATCAGATCATTAGTTCCAATATTTCAGACTTCAGTTAGTACACAGACATAAACTGTTGATGAAGTAAATCAATCTTCTAGAGCTGTTTACAGTACTTTAAGTATCACTGCTACTACTAACTGTCAGTTACTCTTATTGTCACTGCTATTACCGCTCTTATGCTAACACTACTACTTAAACAACTGCTGCTTTAATATCTGTATATTAATATTACATAACTACTAGAACCACAGTAATTATTACTATTATACTTTCTACTGCCAGTACTAATATTGTGACATGCTGTTCTGTTCTGTAAGTTATTTCTCTAGTATTTATACTCTTACTCTATAGTAAATTATGTTGTTTTTTTATCATTTCTACTAATGCTAGTGGTACTATTACCCATGGTCACTACTGCTGCTAATACCACCACTACTACTACATCAAATAGTAATGATAATAATGAAAATTGGAACTCTAACTATAATTGCTATTAGAATTACAGCCTATACTAATATTGTACTTCTGCACAACTACTTTGTAGCTACTGAACTTTCCTCTGCTTTGTCTACTCTACTCCATTTTTGCATTTATCCCTGATACGTCTGTTACTTTAATCAATACAGCTGCTACTACTGCATTGTACTGTACATTGGCACTAATATTGTAATGTTCTATAACTGCTGTACTTACTAATACTGCAGCTAAAGTACTGTCATTACCAGATACTGTTATATCTACTGCTACAATGACTGACTGTTATATACACTACTACTACTACTACTACTACTGTGACAGCTGATGGTATGTACTACAGTTACTTTTACTACTGCTGCTGTTCTTCATTCGTTCGTAATACTGTTATTGAGTTACTGTTTTTTTTAACATTAATAATTAATTATTAATGAATTCTACTGTCCTGCTGTCACTACTACTAAAGACGAGCTTCTCCACTCTAGAAGTTTCTATCATAGTTGGTACAGAGAATGCAGCAGAATAAAGGTCTTTAAACTGTTTTCATTGGTGTTTTCAGATATATTTAATGTTACTACAAAAACATATGATAGGACTATCAACCTGAAAATCTGTTATATCACAAAACACCGCCAACTCTTCCTGGTGCAGAAGATAGACGGGACACAAACAAGTTTCACTTCCTGTTCTTGAGCGTCTAGTGGTACTTACTTGATATCTGCGGTTTAGATCATCAGACTACATACGAAATAATGAACTTGTGAAACAGGAAATGATGATCACTTTTCTCTGTGTGAGGGACGAAGCAGCTTCAGATCAGACCTGTTCTAGACTCTCTCTAGTTCCTGATACTGAACCAGATCATGGATCTGCTTTGGATGATCCTGTCCGTGTTTTTGGTCTGTGCAGAGACCGAGAAGGTGACGGAGGTCAGAGTGGAGCTGGGTCAGAACATCACTTTAAACTGTTCAGTGAATACTACAAACACCTACTGGTACCTGGAGATAAACCACAGTCAGGTTAAAGGATTCATTAGTCGCAGCTACACTGGAGATCCTGCTGATTCCCAGTACTATGTTTATACTTTGAACTCCAAGTACTCAGCCTTTGGAAACAGTCTCACCATCACAAACATCACAGCAGAGGACTGCAGACTGTACTACTGTGGCAGGAAGATAAACAACAGCATTCAGTTTGTGGACACCATCCACCTGGTCTCAGGTAAGGACCACAGGATTTAACGAAGTCTGTGCTTTAACTTTTCTAATGCTTGAACCTGCAGGATGCACAAACAGCTAAATCATGTCCACACTGTTTAAAAGTGTCACTAATAATGAACAGCGTTCAGTTCGTGGACACTGTTCATCTCTTCTCATTTGTAACGCGTGTTTGTGTTCCTGTCATGATGAATGCAGCTCTTCTAACAGTAGGTGCTGACGTTTAAAAAATCAAATGCATTTCAACAGTGTTTAAGCTAATTATCACCAGAACGTCTCAGGAGAAATGTTGTTTACGTGAAAAATGTCCAATCCAACCTAAAACTTTATCCAGTGCTGCATCTCTTTGGTGCATCCTCTGTTCTTATTGTACGTCTTCAGGGAGTCACAGCTGTGTGTTACTGAGATTAACACTGAGAAGAGCGTTAATGCCTTCAGTCAAAGCACATCTCGTTCTCCTTCAGTCTGATACATCAGCACCAGCTGAGAGGGACTAAATCAGTCATCGATCATCAGTCAGTCAGTCCAAACTCAGAGTGATGAAGCTAAGCTCCTCTGTCTATCAGCCGTCCCACAGTTAGAGGAGCATACCCGACATAAACAAGATCATATGACGTCTAAAACTGTGTCACTGTGTTCCTGTTTCCTCACAGACAGATTCAAGTGTCTGACGATTTTAAAACATGCTGTGTTTAGTTCTGTGTAACAGCATCTGACCCCACTGACAGTCAGTCCAACAGCTGAGTAACTTACTGAAAACCCAACACTACCATTCTCACATTTACATTTCCTACATGAATTTAAAAAACTCTTCATCTTCACCCCAAACTGAACATGTGATCTAGAACCTGTACTGGACTAGTTGAGGTTCAGTGTGGCCTCATAAGTTTGTATAATCTGCCCGTTTCCAGTACTGTTGGTCACATTTCCAGTGTCAGCACTTTCTTCAGCAGAGAGAAAGCTTTACTCTGTAATATTTCTTTCTTTTCTTTTTCCAGACGTTGCTGTGAGTCTATGGCAGAAGGACATCATCACATACAGCTCCTTCAGCCTGAACACCTTCCTCTTAGTAATAATCTGTGAGTCTGTTGTTTAACCATAGTGGGTTTTGGGGACCAGCTCATGAATCTTTTCAGTGTTGAACTAAAACCTAAGCTGGTTACAGAGAACCACGCTGCTTCCATCACAAAATTAGCTTAAACCCCCATTGTTAACTGATTTGATCTCGTGCTCTAAATGTTTTTATTCATGCAGATGTTTGCAGAAACTCCAGCAGGTAGTTAACTCCTTGTGTTTTCTGACTTGTTTTGCTAAAATCATGACGTTTAATGCTGTTTTCCATAAACATAACAAGGAATAAGGAAAATTTAAATAAAACCATGATCTCTTTCTAACCCTAACCAAAGGGCTCTTGTTGCCTACAACAAAAAAACATAATCGTGTTGCAGTCTAGTTGCATCTTAACATGTTTTTGCGAAATAATAGTCTGTTTACTGATGTTGCAGCAAATTCAGTGGTGATGTATCAGTTGACTTTGACTCACTGTAGTCTGTGTGGGCAGGTTTGCTGTGTTCTTCACTCTGTTGGAATAAGAGGAGGAGGAGCTGCAACTGCCAAATGAACAAACCTTCAGCTGTCATTTATGATAGCCCAGATAATCTGGTGTCACCGCAGGTAAATACACAATATTTATGTTGTGATAGTACTGATACTACTAGTACTAATGCTGCTACACCTTGTCAACATTCATCAGAGTAATACTAGAGCTAGTTACATGCTGTTTCTGATCAGTATTCATGCTTCTAGTTATTTCTGCTACTCCTTGATACTGTTACTACTAATACTTCGTAATTACTGTTAATGCTACTTCTGGTCACTACTACTACTGCTAATGTTACTGTTACTTACTGTTACTTACTGTTACAGCTCAGTCTAACACTAGTTACTGTCACTGCGAATGTTACTGGTTGCAGTTTTCACCTGAAAGTCTTCAGTTCTAACTGACCGGTCGGGGTTCCAGATGTTGAACCTCCGTGGGTCGTTGTTTTGGTCGGGGTTCCAGGTGTTGGACCTCTGTGGGTCATTGTTCCAGTCAGGGATACCGGTGTTGAACCTCTGTGGGTCGTTGTTTTGGTCGGGGTTCCAGGTGTTGGACCTCCGTGGGTCGTTGTTTTGGTCGGGGTTCCAGGTGTTGAACCTCTGTGGAGTGTTGTTCCGGTCGGGGTTCCAGGTGTTGAACCTCCGTGGGTCGTTGTTCCGGTCGGGGTTCCAGGTGTTGAACCTCCGTGAATCGTTATTCCAGTCTGGGTTCTAGGTGTTGAACCTCAGTGGGTCGTTGTTCCGGTCGGGGTTCCAGGTGTTGAACCTCAGTGGGTCTCCTACACTCAGTTGGAACTTTGAGCACTTTTGGAAACATCATGATCTGGATCACGAAGAATCCACAGACATGTAGAGTTTCTACTGTCACTGATGTTGGACTCTGTTGTGCAGGGTTGTACTAGAACCTGTCCTAGTACTGCTGACACGTCTACTAGTGGTACTACTGTTGTGCTGTACTCTTACTGTATTCTTACTGTGTTTCAGTACGAGGAGATCCAGCTCCCCCCCTACACAGTCCCGCTTCCTGCTGATCATCCAGAGGGAATTTACTATAAAGCTCAACTTCGATCCACACTTCCTGGAAGCTGACAGAACCCGCAGACCTGGATGGTCCCGGTCCACCGGGTCCACCGGGTCCACTCACCTGTAGTATTTACATTTTACATTTAGGCTGTTTGCACCAGAGGTGAAAGGACTTTCTGTTCCAGGACCTTAGAGCATCAATCGACGCTTCTGGACCGATGGACGGACTCTGAAAACCAGAGGTCCTGAAACTCGACACAGATGTTTGTGAAAACTTGAAAACGTGGTGTGTTTAGTTTAGTTTACGGCATCTGGAACCACTGACAGTCCCACAGCTCTCGTCTCTCTTAGCAGTTCCAGTTCAAGTTTAGGTTTAATGTGAGTCTTTGACAAAGAGACCCTGAAGTTTTAGGAGCATATTTTGGTTGGTTTGTGTGTGTGAGTGTGATTAATTATATTGATTCATTTTAATTTATACAAAGAATTTAAAATATAAATGTGGAAATGAAAAAATCTAAACGAGTCAAAGTTTGCGTTTTGCTGTAACGTTTCAATATGTAGATTATGTTTCAACTGGTTATGAAGAAAACTGCTTTAGTCTGAAGCTGAACTTCTGATAAATTACTTTTCTTAGTTTGTCCTGATATTTCTCGTACAACAACACACAATGAAGTTGTTTTCATGCACAGATGAAACTTTCAGAACAAAAAATAAGAGAAATTCCTAAAAGTCAAAATCAGCTTGATCTTCTCTCTGACTTCAACAATGTACCAATGATCAGGAAACATTATGAGTTGCTGGTTGGAGAACAGGGAGGTGGAGGAGTGGGAGGATCTGCTGCAACCTTTCAACAATCTGAAAACTTTGAGGTCGACACTGGAAAAAACTGAAGGTGTTGCATCATCAGTTGTGCAAAGAAGACAAAAGGGGGCGACACGGCTCGTGTGGTGAGGTCGGCCTCAATCTGTGGGAAGGTTGAAGCAGTCGCAGCTTTGCTTCCTGTTTTTTAAGCAGCCACAGCGGTGCAGACCAGATTAATGACATTCCTGTGCTTTTCTAAATTACTTCAGATACTAGTTAGAATAAAGAATAAATAGAATAATAACAACAGTCACTGCCACTGTAAAATGTAAAGCAACACCACAGTGCTACAGTAAAGCACACAGTCAACATGAGCTGCAACGTGTCACCAATAAGGTAGTGACAAATGAAACAAATACAAGAAGGCAGCACAGGAGAAAGGAGTGAGTCTCACTGGTTTCTAAAGTTGACTCTTATATGAACTTTCTCACCTTTATTCCTTGATAAGACCTGCGACCAGCAGCTCATAAAGTTCCTCTCTTGACTGTCCTGTATCTCACTTCCTGAAGCTAACTGGTTTCTATTTTTGTTCAAGTGAATACTTCAGGAAGTTCATTGACTGCAGTTCAAACCAGTCGTTTTTAAAACTTCCTAATTTCAGCAGGCCTTTTTGTTTTGTGACCTTTTGAAGGTCAATTCATGCTGTGTCTGTCTACAAAGGTCCATGTGAGATAAATGTCATCGTTTGAAGTGTCAGCACCGTGATCATGAAGACTGGACACACACTGTATGTTGGTACTGTTTTCACTGATTTGGAGCAGTCGCACACTGTTGAGAACATGTGGAAAGTATCTGTGAAAAAAAACAACTCATTTTATATGAATAATCTGCCGACATATGGAAGCCGTGCATTCACCTTGAGTCTTGGTCTTTTTTGTTATCGTGCTGCAGAATGCCCTGTTTACCAGCGAGTCGTTCGATGTGGTGAAGTACACCACCCATAGATACACCACAGTCATTCAGTGGGTAGCTCAGCTTTTGCTCTGGTTTGGATTTCATTGCTGCATTTGGGAAAAACGCACATACTGTAGCTTTCTGGAAGACAACACAGACACGAGGCGGTTTATTGCTTTCCTCCTCCAATTCCTCAGTCACGCCGTGAGAACTGTAAGTGGTAAATGTTCTGCACTTATTCAATTCAATTCGATCCAGTTTTATTTGTATAGCGCCAATTTACAACAGAAGTCATCTCAAGGCACTTTACAGTGTAAGGTTGAAGACCTTACAGAAAATATTTATACAAAAAATTATAGAGAAAACCCATCAATCCCATTTGACCAAGCTTTAGGCAACAGTGGAGAGGAAAAACTCCCTTTAGAGGAAGAAACCTCCAGCAGAACCAGGCTCATAGTGGGCGGCCATCTGCCTCGACCGGTTGGGGTGAGTGGAAAGAGAAGAGAGAAAAGAACATCAGGCAATAAAGACAACAACAAGCATCAAGAACATTGGGCAGACGAACTGGATTCTGGAGATGTACAGCTCCAGGCCGAGGATACCTGCAGAAAAGTACAGAGAGAGGGAGACAGAGAGGAGGAAACACAACTAAAAGAGAGAGAAGACACAAAGTTAATGACATGAAATGGTGGCATTTGCATTGATACAGGAGAAAGGAGAGAGGAGAGGAGCGCAGTTTATCAGTAGAGGTCCCCCAGCAGACTAAGCTATATCAGCATAACTAAGAGATGGTTCAGAGTCACCTGATCCATCTCTAACTATAAGCTTTATAAAAAAGGAAAGTTTTAAGTCTAGTCTTAAATGTAGAGAGGGTGTCTGCCTCCAGAACCTGAACTGGGAGCTGGTTCCACAGGAGAGGGGCTTGATAGCTAAAGGCTCTGCCTCCCATTCTACATTTGGAAACTCTAGGAACCACAAGTAAACCTGCAGTCTGAGAACGGAGAGTTCTGCTTGGAAGATATGGAACTATGAGGTCTTTAAGATAAGATGGAGCCTGATTATTAAGGGATTTATAAGTGAGGAGAAGAATTTTAAATTCAATTCTGGATTTAACAGGGAGCCAATGGAGAGAAGCTAACGTTGGAGAAATATGATCTCTCTTGCTAATTCCAGTCAGAACTCTGGCTGCAGCATTTTGGATTAACTGGAGGCTCTTTAATGAGTTATTGGGACAAACTATTAATAATGAATTACAATAGTCCAGTCTGGAAGTAACAAATGCATGGACTAGTTTTTCAGCATCACTTTGGGACAGGATGCTCCTAATTTTAACTTTAATGTTTCTCAGGTGAAAAAAGGCAGTTCTAGAGATTTCTTTTATGTATGAAGTGAAGGAGATATCCTGATCAAAGATAACTCTGAGGTTTCTTACAGTATTACTTGAGGCCAGAACTAAGTCATCAATGGTGAGAATGTGTTTAGACATAATGTGTCTGAGATTTTTAGGACCAAACAGTATAACCTCTGTCTTGTCTGGATTTAGGAGACATCCAGGTCTTTATGTCTTTTAAGCATTCTTGGAGTTTGACTAATTGATTAGTTTCTCCTGGTTTCATAGATAAGTATAGCTGGGTATCATCTGCATAACAATGGAAATTTATAGAGTGTTTCCTAATAATATTGCCTAAAGGGGACATATATAAAGTGAAAAGAATCGGCCCAAACACAGATCCCTGTGGAACTCCATAGCTGACTTTGCTGTGCATGGAAGACTCATCATTAACGTGTACAAACTGAAATCTATCCGATAGATACGATTTAAACCACTCTAGTGCTGTTCCTTTGATTCCAATGACATGTTCCAGTCTGTGTAATAAAATGTTGTGATCTATAGTGTCGAATGCAGCACTAAGATCTAACATGACAAGTATAGAGAGTAGACCACTGTCTGATGCTAATAGAAGATCATTAGTGACCTTTATCAGTGCTGTTTCTGTACTATGATGTACTCTAAATCCTGACTGGAAATCTTCATACAAGTTATTGCTACGCAGGTGGTCGTACAATTGCTTAGAAACTATCTTTTCAAGGATTTTAGAGATAAAAGGCAGATTGGATATTGGTCTATAATTCGCTAAGACCCCTGAGTCCAGAGTAGGCTTTTTGAGTAGGGGCTTGACTACAGCAACCTTAAAAGCCTGTGGTACGTAGCCTATTTGTAAAGACAGATTGATCTGATCTAATATGGACGTGCTGATCAAAGGTAAGACATCCTTGAGGAGTCTAGTCGGGATGGGATCCAAGAGACATGTTGATGGTTTAGAGGAATTAATTACTGAAATTAATTCAGAATGATCTACGGGGAGGGAGCAGTCTAAGTACGAGCGTGGTCTTACAAATGAATCTAGAGTTGTTGTACAGTCCATGCTATATGCAGGGAGGATCTGATCAATTTTTTCTCTAATAGTTATGATTTTATTTGTAAAGAAATTCATAAAATCATTGCTGCTGAGAGTTGACGGAATACTAGGCCACAACCACCCCCAACTGTCTCTGTGAACGGTACATTAGTAATGTACACAGACACAAACCAAAAGTAAAGACACTTTAAACACATTAATCAAAGTACATTAACAAATACCTCGTTGGTCGCTTGTCATGAAATGAGGACCTTAGATCCCTGAGTCTCTTCGACTGTCGTATGGGTAGAACAGAGCAGAGCCTCGAGGGAGTCATCTGCTCAGCTGCAGTCCGTGGGGGGACCCACCACTTCACATCTTAACCTCCTTTCACCACGTCGGAGCACGTTTAGTGTACATTACATTACAGCAAATCACATATTGTGATATTTACATTTAAACTTAATGTTCGTGTTCATGAAACACAGTCAGTAAATAAACACAGAATACAGAAGCCCCTCAGAAATCACTGAGAGGTTTCAGTGTGATTATCTGTTTAACCACACTGATGATTTTGCTGTTAGCTTCCACAGTTACCTGACTGTTCAAAACACAGTTTGAATCAATCTGCTGCAGCCAACATTATCACTGGAGCTAAAGTTGTGGCAGTTCTTGGGGTTTCACAGAGTAAATACGATGCTGTCCAGCACCAGACCCTAATTTTTGTGTGAAATGGGAACACGCCTTTCTATGATCCTGTGATAGTTCCGATGTGTGATTTCAGTCTTCGGTTCACTGGTGTCTGTTCTTCACTGTTTTAGGGCAGCGTCTGGTACTTTTGGCTCTTTGTGATCGTTTTGTGGCCAGAGAGCGCACAAACAGAAGAGGTCATCACAGTGAGTAGCGTGTACTGACGGCCGACTTCACAGCCATCTGAAGACAGCCGTGTCTTCTCTCTGGTGTCTGACAGGACTGATAGCCTGACATAGTCCAAATGTGTGCATGTTAAATCCACCTGAAGGGGCACTTTCACCACTTGCTGGTAAAATATCGTACCTACATTTGGTAGTAAAAGCTAGGGATTATGGGTAATCTTCAGAAGCGCAGAGGATTTCCCGAGAGGTAACGTAGCTGTGAATGTGTCCGAGGGCAAAGTGTGTAAACTTTATTAAAAGTACATAAAAGTTTTACCAGCACTATGAGGCTGATAGTAGCGGCTTGTTAATTGTTTTCGCCGTGATTTTGTTCGACTTATGAACCATTTTGTGTGTTTTAGCTCAAAATGTCGAGGCTTTAGCCTAAGCTAGTTAGCTAAATATAATGGTGCTATCTCTCCAGACGGAGCACATGAGCAGATTGCCCACAGCACATGATCCATTCTGCCTTTTTATCCCTTGTGAAACTACAGGTATGTCTTTGTATATTGTTTGATAACGTTTATATTGTAAAAAATGTGTTTAAGATTCTATTTGTCATCTTGTTGAGTTACATGTTCTAAGTGAAGCTGTAAGTTGTTGAAGTTTTTCATATTGTAAATGAAAATATGAGAAAGGTAACAGTCCAGTGTAAGCTACACTGTAGGTATGTTTTTATATTTGTATGAATTTATTTTTACTGTAGTAAGGTTAGGACAATTTTTGTTTATTTATTTTTATCTTTTTCACAAACACATAGTCCACTATACGATCACACTGTAGACAGTTGTGAACTATGTTTGGGTAATCTTGAGAAGCACGGAGGATTTCCTGAGAGACAGAGCGCACATGAGCAGATAGCCCACAACACATGATCCATTCTGCCTTTCTATCCCTTGTGAAACTACAGGTTGCTGAATAAACCTGCTGTTACCAAAAACCAGAGCAGCTACGAGTGGTCATTCAAAAAGAAAAAGGACAGAGACAGAAGACATGACACCACACGTCACAATAGCATTACCACCAAACCACAGGTAGGAACCTGTTGTAACCTTACAGAGTCCTCTGCGCTGTCATGCACACCAAACGTTTTATTTGAATGAGCTTTTCTGTAGTGTCTCGTTTGAATCAACATGCGTGTTGCAGACTGATGCAGTGAAAAGATTTTAAGCTGCAAAACATTTGCACGTGAGGAAGAAGGAATGGGAACTCTGGGTGTATGTACTGGTGCTGAGGTGCTCAGCTCTGAACTGGGCTTCAGTTTGTTTGTACCAGTCTATCCAGTTGTCTGCTGTCGTGTTTAAGACATGAATGGGAGTGCAATCATGTCTGATTCATGCAACTGAACTACACTGCCAGTCACACGACGGTGTATATAATGTATTAAAACTTCATTCTTCTACAGTAACATCTTCTGAGCTGCGTGGATCTGTCGGTGCAGGAAGCTTCCTCCATGTTTTGTTCTTCCTGATGACACCATTACCTGTTTCCTTATCTGATCTGAACGTCTAAGGCCTAATGCCCCTTTAGATAAATCTATGATCTTGGACATTAAGTGTAGTCTAAGTGTTCTAAAACCATGTGTGAGAACAACAGCTGTAAGTCTTAGGTTCATTCAGGTCGACACAGTTTGACCTTTGACGTCTTCTTACAGCGTGGACTTGCTTTTCAGAGCTGTATGACCTACTTGTTGTTCGACTGCACTAAATGTGTTTGTTTACTGTAGCAACACGTCTGCTAAACCACATTTGAAGGTGTGATGTGATGGCATCCTAACAGTTCCACCTTAAATGAACCCATGGAGCCCTGACCACCACTCGCTGCTGCTGTCAAAAGGTGCTTGTTAATGCACTCATAACACACGACCTGTGTCCTTGTGTCAGTGCTCTGACCTTTGATCATACAGATATAAACCTAGGATCTGACTCCGTTACCAGAGACCACACCACAAACAAATATAAGTTAAATTAAGGTTTTATTGATAATAATAAATAATGCAGTGGACAAGTCACAGGAGTCAGCAGTCAAACAGAGCTGTCGCCAGGTGAGTATGGTGGTCTAGGAGAGGAGACAGAGTTAGGTCGAGTCCTGGATGATGTTAATCATGGAATACTCACAGAGGAATCAGTGGATGGTAGTTGATTGAGACAGGGAAGAGTAAACCAGAAGAGATGGGGGCTGTTGACCGGGGAATATGGCGGCGCTTCCAAGATGGCTGATAGCAGAGTGAAGCACGTGTAGACTGGGAGCAGGGGAGGAACAATATTGCCAGGAGACTCATCTATAATTGAACAGTTTTCCACATATCCAAGGCGCAGAACGAGAGACAAATCTAAGGTCATACACAAAGAGCCGTCCAGACAGTAGAGTCCATAAAGCTAATACAGAGGTCCAACAACAGTCCTGGTCAACACAGAAAGGCAGTACCAATAGTAGAATCCAATAGGGCTGTTTGTCAGGAGACGCTCCAGGTCATACACAGAGATATCCAACACGAAGACGGAACAGGGAAGAGGGCAGAGGGGAGCAGGAACAGGATCCGGTCCGATACTGTGAGGGGGAGGAGGACGGAGGAGAGAACAGGTCAGGCAGAAAGCACTCACAGTACCGAAGGGACGAGCAGAGGCAGGTTTAGGTCAGGCAGGTTCGATATCAGGATGTCAGTCCGAAAGGAAACACTGGATAGTAGGTCTTCTCAGTCGATGTAAGACTATCTGGTGAGTTGACAGACTCATGGACCTGTTTAAGAAGGGAAGGAGTGGCACAGGTGTGGAGCAATCAGAGTCGTGAGGCAGGGAGGGGGAAAACCGGACACAGACTGACAGGCAAAACAACTGGAAGAAATTGTCACGAGTTTGAGGAAGGACTCCATAGCCAGAGATACACTGAGGCAGGACAGAGTTTTAAAGGTTTATATAAACAAGAGTGCAAGGAAAGAGACAATGAGTTCTGCAGGTCACCTGTCAAGAGGAGACAGTGCAGGGTGAGTGTGGAGGTCTGGGTGTGAACCAGAAGTGGTTGCTGACAGGTAGAGGTGGTCTGATGTCACAGCCAAGATGGCCAACAAACGGAGAGCACATGGAGCAGACAGAGGTGGATGGAGACAGTGAGTCCCGGGAATGGAGGCAATCAGTCCAATAGACTAATATCGAAGGTCAGGGGCAATCCAGGTCATACACAGTGAAGACAGGTCCCAGCAGAAACACAAAACACAACAGAAACGACAGTCCAGTTCAAACACTAGGAGGTCCACACAGAGCCCAAGCAGGGAAGGGAACAATGAGGAAGAGAACAGATCAGGGGAACACTACACGGTAGCTGAGGGGGTAGGCCGAAGGCAGGTCCAGGTCAGGCAGGTCTGGTGAGGGGAATCGTGCAGACAGGACAGAAGGAGTACAGGTCCAGGAAGGGGAATCAGGCAGAGACAGGTTCAGGTCCGGTACTGTGAGCAGGGGGACAACAAGGGAGTGAACAGATCAGGTGGGATGAAGTGAACTCTGAGGTTGAGGTCAGACTATCTGGCAGGGAGGAGGTCCAACAGATCTGCTTATATAGGAAGAGTAGCACAGGTGTAGGAAACAGGAAGCTGACCAAATAAGGGCATGAGGGACAGACAGGCAGGAAGAGCTGGAACAGTGACAGAAATATGAAGTATATGAAGAATAGAAGTTCTTCCTCAAAGCACGACTCCACCTACCAGGTTACGATGCAGACAATTGGAAATAACACTTGTTAAACTTCTATTTGTTTATGTTATTGAGGGGGTGACCTGCTTTATTTAGTATTTAGTACTGCAGTAATTGCAGCATAAGTAGTACTATATCACTTTAGTAGGGGCTGGATGGGTGGCGGTAAGGTCGCCGCCCTCCACGAGGGACACCAGGGTTTTTAAGGCCTCCTTGAACTTCCTCTGCCTTTGCCAGGTACCTTGTATTTTACTTGTACGTGACTTTGAACAAAAGCCTAAAAACTATTTTTAGAGGAGTATTAATAGGATGCAGCAGTGGCTTCTACAATATGCTTAGCTGCAGGGTCAGTAGTATTTATCATGGTAATAGCAGTAGTAATAGTAGTCATAATACTTACTAGTAGTAACAAAAAAGTCTTTATTGTGAAGCAACAAGTACAAACATGGAAACAGAGCAGTTGGTGTACAATTACATTTCCATGGCAACCGTATCTGTTTTTATCTAGAGAGTGGTCATAGTTGAAGTACTAGTTGTTGGTTAGTAGTGCTGGTAGTAAAGATGAAAATAAAATCATATAAATACTCAACCAACACGTCACATTCACTTGGTAGGTCATACTTTAACTATAGTAGTATATGTTAGTACTGTAGTACTAACAGTACATCTAAACTGTATGTATTTGTGTTTTTTCCCTAAATGTTTTAAAACCGCATTTAAAAAATATAGTTTTTTCTAAACAGTACTATTGTATATTTTTAGTTACAGGCGGTTTTAACTGCAGAACAGCTGATGCCAGTGACAAACTGTGAGGAGCAGACCTCCTAAACCACATCCTGTTTCTTCACACTCCTCAATCCTCTGATCATAACTGCAGGCTAAAGGTCGTCTGATAAACAGAAATGTTTCTGATTGACCTGCTCATTTGTTTATTTCACTTTGAAACACACTGACCTGCTGTTGAATGTGCTGTTCCCATCAGCACCGTGTATAATAATAGTGTTTATTATTAAATGTGGTACTAATGACAGTAGTACTATAAAAACGTATACACTTTTTTGCCTCATCAGCGACATCACTCACCACTTCAGTATCTTACCCAGAAAAACTATTTTTAGAGGAGTATTAATAGGATGCAGCAGTGGCTTCTACAATATGCTTAGCTGCAGGGTCAGTAGTATTTATCATGGTAATAGCAGTAGTAATAGTAGTCATAATACTTACTAGTAGTAACAAAAAAGTCTTTATTGTGAAGCAACAAGTACAAACATGGAAACAGAGCAGTTGGTGTACAATTACATTTCCATGGCAACCGTATCTGTTTTTATCTAGAGAGTGGTCATAGTTGAAGTACTAGTTGTTGGTTAGTAGTGCTGGTAGTAAAGATGAAAATAAAATCATATAAATACTCAACCAACACGTCACATTCACTTGGTAGGTCATACTTTAACTATAGTAGTATATGTTAGTACTGTAGTACTAACAGTACATCTAAACTGTATGTATTTGTGTTTTTTCCCTAAATGTTTTAAAACCGCATTTAAAAAATATAGTTTTTTCTAAACAGTACTATTGTATATTTTTAGTTACAGGCGGTTTTAACTGCAGAACAGCTGATGCCAGTGACAAACTGTGAGGAGCAGACCTCCTAAACCACATCCTGTTTCTTCACACTCCTCAATCCTCTGATCATAACTGCAGGCTAAAGGTCGTCTGATAAACAGAAATGTTTCTGATTGACCTGCTCACTTGTTTATTTCACTTTGAAACACACTGACCTGCTGTTGAATGTGCTGTTCCCATCAGCACCGTGTATAATAATAGTGTTTATTATTAAATGTGGTACTAATGACAGTAGTACTATAAAAACGTATACACTTTTTTGCCTCATCAGCGACATCACTCACCACTTCAGTATCTTACCCAGAAACACTTCACACGTGACAGGAGCCGGCAATCAACCCACCGATCCCACGATTGGCAGACGACCGCTCTACCTCCTGAGGCACAATATTAATAAAATATTAATGACTGAAGGAGCAGCATCAGGATGTGCAGTACGTGTCGTAAAGATAGTGTACCGCACAAACAGTAGTACCAAAGAAATGACTTGGAGAAGGAGCAGTTATTATAGCTGCACTATGAAAGTAGCTATAGTATTAGCAGTAGACTATCACTGTAGATAGAGCACTACAGGTACCACTACAGTAGTACTGGTAATAGTAGTAGTAGCAGTATGAATAGTTTGAGTAGTCAGGTCGTTGAAATTAAACATACAGAACCAAATGGATAAAACTTTAAAGTAGTAATGTTTCATGTGCTGCTCCTTGTGGTCTGGAGGCATCAGCAGATCATTAGTTTAATGATTTACACACTTTAATAGTCAAGAAACTGAGAGGTTAAAAACACAGTTTGAGGGTGAGAAGTACAGGTCAGATCTCAGAACCACGCTGTGAACTTCCTCTTTGATTGCAGCTTTGGCCAAAACTGTGCTTTATAAACACTGAGTCACAGTTAGAAGGAACATCACATATCAATAAGCAGTATTCAACGAGAGACTGTGTCTGTTTAAACATCCTGCAAAATGTAGCCAGACTAACAGTAAAAAGTAATTACATTAAAACAGGTCAGATACAGTATGTGACCGAAATGAACGTCATTACTGCAACTGTCAAATACACGGCTGGAAGAATCGGTGAAAACACAAATGACCATAGTGTCCACAACCAAATATAATTTATCCTCCTGCCACAGTCTGCAGTCCTCTGCTGAACAGTTTAAAGTCATGTTCTGACCCAGCTCCACTCTGACCTCAGTCACCTCGTGGTCTCTGCACAGACCAGAAATCCATCCATCCATGGATGATATCCATGATCAGGTTCAGTATCAGGAACTAGAGAGAGTCTAGAACAGGTCTGATCTGAAGCTGCTTCGACCTTCACACAGAGAAAAATGATGTTTACTTCTGATCTAAACCTTAAATATCAAGTGATGTCACATGCTCAACAATCAAATGTACATACAGAAAATGAGGTGAGGTGAATTTAAAGCTGTGCAGTAGCAGCAGACGGTTACGATTCCTCCCTTTGCCCCTGTCTGTGGGTTTGGTTTCTGTCTTTGTTCATTGCTCACTCTCCTGCCACAACATATATGGACTTCCTCTTCCTCCACTCTCCACTCACCAGACTAATTGACTGATTCATTTCACCTGTTTGTCCCCATCACTTTATAAGCTCCCCTCAGTCTTTCGTTTGTTGCTGGTTTGTTCACATTACTCCGTGCACTTCACATGGATCTTCCCCGTTTGTTTGTTTGTTTGTTTGTTTGTTTGTTTGTTTTTTGTCTAGTTTGTCTGTTGGTTTCTTGTCCACATTAGTGCTCGGTTTCTCGTTGTTACTTTGTATTATTCCATTATTATATTTGTTTAGTTTTCCGATTTTTGTTTACTTTGTATTCCTTATTCAGTGAGTTTATCGTTTGTGCGTAGTGGTGCTCTGTGTGTGTTTAGTTTGTTACTTGTCTTTTGCCTGCACTTCTGCAGAGTTTTCAGTTGTCACTTTGTATGTCAGGTTATGGTTTTGTTTGTATTTGTCCACCGTGTTTTCGGGTCTCTTTGAGTTAGTGTTAGTTTCCTGTGTCCCCTGCCCTTGCTAATAAATATCCTTTTTGTTCATACCTGTTTGGTCCCCGTCAGTCTCAGTTTGTAACAGACAAGTGAAAACCTCCACAACCACAGCTCTGGTACGAGCTTCCTGAAGAAATGATCAGTTTTATCCAAACTTAACTGAACATGCACCAAAAGTGACGAAACCATTAGAAGACCAATGTGTCGAGAGAGGCCGCATCAGCGATGTGGGAATAAAATGAGCAACAGTTCTGTCTAAGGTCGACTGTGTAGTACTAGAACTGAAGGAGTACAGCCTGCAGTTGTCTCCTAACGCCCGTCCCAAATGTTTGGCCTGGTTCACTTCCATCCTGAGAAGTGGTTTAGAGATAAAGACATGTACTGGTACTGAGACCACTACTTAGCTGGGACACTTTTCCTTGGCTGCTGAGCATCAGTAATTCCTCCGCATAGAAAAGCAAGGACACTGACAAGCATGGCGTGACAGTTAAGAGTCACTCAGGGTAAAAGGCAGACTTGGTTTTAGCTCTTGAAAAACCTGAGAGCTGCAGAGGAAAGTTTAGAAGTGAAGTGGGAGCGTCTGAGAAAAGACAGAAACTCTGTCCCAACTTCTCCAAAGATGAAATCATTCTTAGCATGATGGAGTTTTGATGTAAATTTGGAAGTACCCCACACAACATGGTCTTATAACATAATCCATAATCCACTTTACCCTCTGTGATCGTGCTGAATCATCGAGTCGTTTGCCTGTGTGAGATCAAAACCTGGACAGATCCAAAGACTGGTGGAGGAGGTCTGAGCAGGTAAAACAAATCCTGCTCGGTGTGTTTAACTGGTTCCTGCTCGGTGTGTGTTTAACTGGTTCCTGCTCGGTGTGTTTAACTGGTTCCTGCTCGGTGTGTTTAACTGGTTCCTGCTCGGTGTGTGTTTAACTGGTTCCTGCTCGGTGTGTTTAACTGGTTCCTGCTCGGTGTGTGTTTAACTGGTTCCTGCTCGGTGTATTTAAACACATTTAGCCTGTTACTGTGAATCTTGGTTTGAGACAGAAATGCGTTCTCTTCTGTCTTTTAAACACACTAGAACTAACTGGAACAAGGAGAAGTGACCTCGTCACACTGTTTAGACTCTTTGCCCTGACTCCCACTGTGTTTTCAAATGAGGTCCTACCTACACAGCCTCTCTCCCTCTTTGACCTTGAGGTCTTCTCACTGAGATTTACCTGTTCCTGAAGTGTGACTGATAATTAGAAGTGATGTTGCTTTTACTGTCAGAGCCAAAGCTGTGGAACAAACTACCTGAAGAAATCACCTCAGCAGCATCTGATGTCTGTTAAATCTCTTCTTAAAACATGACCTTTGCTCAGAGAGCTTTTCCAGATTTTAAATGATAATAAGTTTTTGTTCTTTTTATTCTTTTCCATTATTATTTACACTCTATGTGGGGCTGAGCTAATTACATCTGACAAAAGCAGCTTCTTCTGATATTTTCATGCTCTCACAGATTTGCATTTGTGTTTACTTAGGATATAAAGGTTAAGAAGGCGAAGTCAAGGAGAAAGGAAAAGCACCTGCAAGAACATGAACAATCGGTCTTTTAAAGACCACCTTCTCTTCACCTCCACTAACAAACAAGAAGCAGCAGCAAGACGTTTTCACGCAGGAAGCACTGATCACAAAGACATGTGAGACACAAAGATCGGCTGCAGACGACCACACAGCACCTCAGGTTGAGTGATGTATGTGCAGACAGATGCAAGTTACAGCACAACGAACCAAATATGTGATTAATGATTAAATATCACACAGAAAACTTCAATATCACCAATAAAACTCTCTCCTTCGCTTAAAATGAAACTTCTCCTATGTTGCTGTTTCCTCTAACACACAAATTACCTCTGAACTAAACTGAAACTTTTCCATTCTCGTCTTGTGCTGAGAACTTTCTATAGTTTAATCTTCAAGCTGTTTTAAAGATTTGTTATAACTACTTATTGAGCCACTTGTAAACAGTCTCCTCACCACTGTGCTTTTCTCCACAGTGACAGAATGACTGGACGCCTCTTTTTTTTCTATTGCAACACAGGAAACGCAGCTGAAAGTCTCCCCAGCAGATCTGCGGTTTGTGCTGCATTGCTTTGTTACCTTTTGACCTTTCAGTCTACATTTGCATTCGAATCACAGTGAGCTGAGGTTCAGGCCTGTGGTTTTATCAGAGTTGATGTCCTGCTGTTCTGTGGCTGCAGAGGAAATGATGCCTAACGGCAGCACATTTGATCACTCCCAGAACCAGAGCTGCGGAGGTTGAGTGGAAAGTTGTCCAGAAGCCTCTGTTTTAATCCTGTCTCTCAATGGTCAGTGCCATAAATATTTAATACCAATTGTTTACTATTATCAATAATTACTAAAGAACATATACAGTATCACATTGTCTGTTTGTTCCCCTCTGGCTGTGTGTAAAGCAGCATTTCTCAGGTTTTATGTATTATAATTCAATAATGTACAATATATATGACATAAACAAGTCTGCTATCATTTCATAATAGGAGAACTGGTGAGGATTTCTTTAACCACGGCTCATGGACTTCCTCCCTTCGTCCCCTTTCAGTTGGTTTTGTTTTTGTTTGTTTCACCTGGTCTCACTCCCGCTTCAACCACTTCCTGTTTGGCCATAATTGGACTTCCTCTCCACTGTCCAGCTCACTAATCACAGATTTGTTTCACCTGTTTGTCCTCGTTCCCCTATAAGCTCCCCTCAGTCTTCCATTCGTTGCTGGTTTGTTGCACCATACCTTGCATTTCATGACACAAGTTTGTTCGTTTGTTCGTCCGTCGATTGGATTACTCTGGACTCCATACTGCATTCTACACTGAATTTCTTTGGACTTCACCACACGTCTGTTCATTGATCGATTGGATGTGGACTATGTGTGTTTAGTAGTGATGGGCAAATGATACAGAGGTCTCCGAGCTTGTGTCACTCTTCCTGAAGCGCAGTGATTCGAATCGCTGTATCTGAGCTTGTATCGAAACACAAGTGTCGAAGCCTCATACGTCATCACTGTTTCAGCCAACGTCACTGGCTCATGGTGGTTCAATGCATTCTGAGCCAGTTACAGCTTGACAGGTTTTACAGATTTGAGTGTTTGGTGCCATACCAGCTATATAAAATGCATTATTATGCTTCAAATGAGGTTGTGAGGAGACGGATATTTGGAGAGTGAGTGGAGAGTATTTTGCTGTTGAATATTTTTGCAAGTTTCATGGTGAGTACCACCAATAAGTGACCTTCTAAAGTTTGGGATCATTTTGATCTCATACCACCTGACACTGCGACACCGCCGACTGAAGCCTGTGACAGTAGCAAAAGTTATATTTCTCAATAAAAACCTGTGAAGACAACTACCTTCTCTGCTTCATTAAATAATCATTTCAAATCAACCATACAAGTCCTCAAATTACAAACTATTATCTTTAAAGGTTTTCCGTAAAAACAAGATTAAATGTTTCTGAATTCAAACACTGATCATTTGCAAAGTAGGAAGGATCTCTAATCCTGTTAGGGATAATAAACCCTAACAAACCCTTAACCAACATTTAACCCATATTATAATTTGTATTGATTCTTTGGGTTAATCTGGAATGTGTTTTAGAGTATGGGAGAGAGCATCTGCATATTTCATTGTAATGACTATATGATCATTATTTGGTATGAATGATCAAAACACTTGAATGACCACACAGACTTTTGTGAACTTTTATTGCTGTCATGGGATTGAGACAGTGCTAGTGCTTCAGTCGTGCCCTTTAGAGGTTGCTATGGCTTAAGTTGTCCACCAGATGTCACCGTCACTGAGGTCTTGAAACTTTGAACCTTTTTCGACACAATTGTTAGGAAAACCTCAGGGCTTCATGAGGCTTCATTTGACCACCACTAGTGTTTAGTATGTTTGGTGTTTGTCTGCATTAGTGCATTGCTTTTTGTTGTCACATTGTTTTGTTCATTTGTATGTTAGTTAGTATTTGCCTGCGTTATAGCAGCGTTTTCTGCTGATACTTTGTTTTCACGATTGTTGCGTTAGTTGGTTCCTTACCTGCGGGAGTGTAGCGTTTTTGTGTTACTTTGTTCACACTTTACTTTGTTCACACTTTGTTTGTTTACTTTGTTCACACTTTGTTTGTTACTTTGTTCACACTTTGTTTGTTACTTTGTTCATACTTTGTTTGTTACTTTGTTCACACTTTGTTTACTTTGTTCACACTTTGTTTGTTACTTTGTTCACACTTTGTTTGTTTACTTTGTTCACACTTTGTTACTTTGTTCACACTTTACTTTGTTCACACTTTGTTTGTTTACTTTGTTCACACTTTGTTTACTTTGTTCACACTTTGTTTGTTTACTTTGTTCACACTTTGTTACTTTGTTCACACTTTGTTTACTTTGTTCACACTTTGTTTGTTACTTTGTTCACACTTTACTTTGTTCACACTTTGTTTGTTTACTTTGTTCACACTTTGTTTACTTTGTTCACACTTTGTTTGTTTACTTTGTTCACACTTTGTTACTTTGTTCACACTTTGTTTACTTTGTTCACACTTTGTTTGTTACTTTGTTCATACTTTGTTTGTTACTTTGTTCACACTTTGTTTACTTTGTTCACACTTTGTTTGTTACTTTGTTCACACTTTGTTTACTTTGTTCACACTTTGTTTACTTTGTTCACACTTTGTTTGTTTACTTTGTTCACACTTTGTTTGTTACTTTGTTCACACTTTACTTTGTTCACACTTTGTTACTTTGTTCACACTTTGTTACTTTGTTCACACTTTGTTTGTTTACTTTGTTCACACTTTGTTACTTTGTTCACACTTTGTTTGTTTACTTTGTTCACACTTTGTTTGTTTACTTTGTTCACACTTTGTTTGTTTACTTTGTTCACACTTTGTTTGTTACTTTGTTCACACTTTACTTTGTTCATACTTTGTTACTTTTTTCACACTTTGTTACTTTGTTCACACTTTACTTTGTTCACACTTTACTTTGTTCACACTTTGTTTCTTTGTTCATACTTTGTTACTTTTTTCACACTTTGTTACTTTGTTACTTTGTTACTTTGTTCACTTTCTTCACACATTGTTTCTTTCTTCACACTTTGTTACTTTGTTCACTTTCTTCACACATTGTTTCTTTCTTCACACTTTGTTACTTTGTTCACTTTCTTCACACATTGTTTCTTTCTTCACACTTTGTTTCTTTGTTCATACTTTGTTACTTTTTTCACACTTTGTTACTTTGTTACTTTGTTCACTTTCTTCACACATTGTTTCTTTCTTCACACTTTGTTACTTTGTTCACTTTCTTCACACATTGTTTCTTTCTTCACACTTTGTTACTTTGTTCACACTTTGTTACTTTTTTCACACTTACTTTGTGCTCCACCATGTTTTCGGGTCTTGTTTAGTTGTTACTTTTTGTTTGTCTGTCGTCTGTTTTCACTGCCTTTTTTTGTAATGTGTTTTTGTTTCCCCATTTAGTTGGTTCCATCAGTCCCCTGTTTTTGGACTGGGTTGAAATTAAATCCTTATTTTGTTTGACCACCTAAGAACTCAGACTCTATTTTACATCTACATTTTAGACATTTGTCTGAAGCTTTAATCCAAAGTGACTTATTAGTGAGGTATAAGGTACAAGGCAAAAGCAGGGTGAGTGTAAGGAGGGTCTTGCCTAAGGACCCCTACTGGAGGTAGACCACTGATACACAAAGTTATTAATGGCATTTATTGGAAAAATTGAGTTTTTACTAAACTAATAATAAACAATATATATTAATAAATATATAAAGAAAAAATGAAAATTTAAAAGCTAAATAAAATACTGCCTTTAATGAGCTTCACATCGTTGCATGTGATGTCAAGGTGACGTTGTAGAGTAACGGCCTACGTACGTAACGTTTAAATGTTTGGATGTTGAAGCTAATTTCAAAGAACTGAAAGTAACAGAAAAAACTTTAATTCTACATTTATATATTTTTAGAGGAGATCAGACTCATCATGGGCCGTTAAACGAGGTTTGTGAACAAAAGCAGTGAAAAGTGTCTTTTCTGTCACTGTAAACACAGCTGAAGGCTAACGTAGCTAACTTGACTAGCTAACAACAACAAAAGCTGGAAGTATCATTTAAGCTGGTTTTAGATTAATTTAAAGAGCTTCTTAAAGTCTAATTAATGTCAAAGCCGAGTTTAAAGCCGTACTGTTTCAGATAAACAGCTACAGAGTTTGGTTATAATGACTTAGTGTGTCAGAAATAGACCGTGGACCAGTTAACATGTCAGTAATACAGTGTGGACCTCATCTTCTCTTGTGATCTAAACCAGAGATGGTTTCTGATCTTATTAGTTGATTAGTTGGCTGATGCTGTCCATGTTTCAGAACATCACCTTGAACTTAGTTTAAGATGCTTGAGAACAGTCTCTGGGATGTCGGCCTGAAGGAGTAGTACCACTACTACTATGTCGGAACAGGATCTAGTACAATACTGAGTCCATATGTGACCTATGGTGTCATGTCTTCTGTCTGTCTCTGTCCTTTTCTTTTTGAATAACCACTCGGAGCTGCTCTGGTTTTTGGTAACAGCAGGTTTATTCAGCAACCTGTAGTTTCACAAGGGATAGAAGGGCAGAATGGATCATGTGTTGTGGGCAATCTGCTCATATGCGCAGTAAAAATAAATTCATACAAATATAAAAACATACCTACAGTGTAGCTTACACTGGACTGTTACCTTTCTCATATTTTCATTTACAATATGAAAAACTTCAACAAGTTACAGCTTCACTTAGAACATGTAACTCAACAAGATGACAAATAGAATCTTAAACACATTTTTACAATATAAACGTTATCAAGCAATATACAAAGACATACCTGTAGTTTCACAAGGGATAAAGAGGCAGAATGGATCATGTGTTGTGGGCAATCTGCTCATGTGCTCTGTCTGGAGAGATAGCACCATTATATTTAGCTAACTAGCTTAGGCTAAAGCCTCGACATTTTGAGCTAAAACACACAAAATGGTTCATAAACCGAACAAAATCACAGCAAAAACAATTAACAAGCCGCTACTATCAGCCTCATAGTGCTGGTAAAACTTTTATGTACTTTTAATAAAGTTTACACACTTTGCCCTCGGACACATTCACAGCTACGTTACCTCTCGGGAAATCCTCTGCGCTTCTGAAGATTACCCATAATCCCTAGCTTTTACTACTGCAGGTGCCCCTTTAGGTGGATTTAACATGCATACATTTAACTATGTTACACATACTCTGAACTCTTGCTGTGTGTTACAGTACGAGGAGATCCAGTTCCTTCCGCCTCCTGATCCCCGAGAGTGTATTTACTACAAAACTCCTCGCTCCACGCTGCCTGGAAACTGACAGAGCCCACAGACCTGGACAGTACCAGTACACCTGGTCCACTCGCTAATATTTGTATTTGACCTTCAGACATCTGGGACAAAAACATTTGCTCCAGAAGTGGAGGGACTTTCTGTTCCACTTCCTCAGAGCATCAAGGAAGATAATTTACCAATGTTGGTTCTATTTGTAAACTCATTGGTTCTTAAACCTCATGTCATGTCTCTAGTTCCTCCAAGTCCTGTCATTGCTGACACCATTATACACCTGTTTAATCTGCGAGAGAGCTTGAATACTCATATACAGTTAATAATAATGAATACTTTATTAGTTCCCTTGGGGAAATTGCAGTTGGACAGCTGCTAGACTCTACCTCGGCACTACTACAGGGTTTTTCTTGTTCAAGGGCACCTCAGCAAGCAGCCAGGATGAACCAGGAATCGAACCACTCACCCTGGGGTTCACAGACGACTGCTCTGCTGCCCCAAAGCTGCCCCCAGGTAAATCTAGTCCACACTGATGCTTTCCAAACATGGACTCTTGCAGAACTCTCACTTTTTTCTTCTATGCGAGCACCTAAAAAAGTTCTGCATGTCTTTATCTCACCTCCTGAATGTTTCACATCCTGTGTTGTTTGGGTGTCAGAATGACCAGAGAAATGAACGTCCGTGATCCCTGTGCACAGATAGAAACAGACACTGTTGACTAGGCCCTGAAGAAAGAATGATATGAGAACAATGGATTTGATTTGTACCAGACAGTAAACCTCAGCTCTCAGATCTGCTGGATACAGTAAAGTCATCAACCCAATCTGTGTCCTATCTGTACGTGATGTGACGTCAGGTATAAAGCTGCTGTTGAGAACATGTGGACTGACAGTGAGAGAACAAAAAGCTGCTTTGAACTGTGCGTTTGTTGTTCTCGTTCTGTTCTACTCACAGTGTTTAGTAGACAGGTGTAGAACATCATCACACACACAAACTCTGATTCGAGCTGATCATTTCCTCCAGGCCAGTGAGGTTATTATCGTGGTCATGACGGTCTGTGGGCCGCGGTGCACCACACCACACTCTGTGTGACAGAGAGGTTTTTGTGGGATCTGCTTCTGCTGTTTTGATCTCTTCATTTAGTAAACTCACATTGAAACCTCTTCTTTCTTCCTCTTTCGTTGCAGTACAGCACATTTTGATGTGGTCAAGCACACATTAAGAGAAACAAAGTGATAACCCCAGAGGTTCACATACTTTTGTCATTGTTCCACACTCCTCACAGCAAGCCCTAAACTTAGCCCTGCTACTGTTCTTCAGCAGCTACACATCACGGTCTGCTTTCATAGACACTAACAAACCCACTTCAGTACTGGTGACCGCGCCCTGTTGTGTAACCGGTGGTAAGTTGCTGGAAATATGTTGAGATGCAAACACACTGGTTTCCATGAGGACGAAGGTGTTACGGTACAAACTGCTGCATGGTCAGATGGTGGGAGGAAGATTCATTCACTCTTTAAACTCCTGGAACATGATCAGTACGTCACATCTACTTATCCAGTTCCAGATGTGATGTTTCCATTGAGGGAAGCCTGTTATGGCTGGCCCTTTCCTAACACTAACCCTTTCCATCAGATTACAATAATTTCCAGGAGTTCACACATTTCTCCAAACTTTTGTTTCTGAAAACTTTAATTCAAAGTTTCTTTTCCTTTCGTTATTCTGGGTTTATGTGTTAAATCTCTGAACCGCCAGCAGCCACACTGAGAGCTGTGAAATTGAAATGTTCTTCTTCAGTGACACCGTTTGACCTTTGACCTCTTCTTACTGGCTGAGATGGGAGATGTTGACGTACAGATGTTTTTAACGCTTCAGTTGCTCTCCTGACTGTAACACATCTGCACATCTGTAGCACATCTGCTGAATCCTGTGTGCAGCAGTGTGATGAGTTTGACCACATTACAAAAAAACAGCCTCTTGTAACTGATGTTTCTTCATCAACAACCAAAAGTTGAAACCAAATGACCGAAACCAGCACAGATATAATAATTCCGTGTATATTTCATTGCTCTGGCTCCTCGAGCTTTTCTGTTATTCACCTGTTGCAGAAGCAGCAAATCTGAGGTGCAGCTGCTCGTCTAAAAAACAGTCACACACTCTAATATTTTGTTGCTTTTATCTTTGATTACAGCACATTCACCGTAGCATCGACTCAATCAGCTTCTGTAATGTCTCAACTTTTATTCTCGTCCAGAGTTGCATTTATCTTTCTTCAACATCTTGTTTTGATGATGGAGAGTCGGACGCTGCACAAAGTCTTCACCAGAACATCCCAAAGATTCTCAGTGGGGTTAAGGTCTGGACTTTGTGGTGCCCCCACAGACTTGTACAGTAGACACTAGTCATGATGGGAGCATCACTTCACCTCCTCTCTTCCTGATGCTCCATCACTCTGGAACAGGGTCAATCTGGACTCATCAGACCACATGACCTTCTTCCATTGGACAGTTCTTAACCCAGTTTTAGTAGTTTCAGTTCCAGTAGTTGGACGTAGCTGGAGGAGTAGAAGTTGTAGTACTGGCTTGTAGGACTGCAATGGGATGCAGTACTGTGAGGATCCACTTGAAGGCGCTGTGGTATTAAAGGTCTTCCTGTGTCTGATGTTTATTTTCTGTCATTTATTTTTTGTTATTAATCAATCAGTAGATAAGTAAAAAAAAAAAAAAACATGGGTGTAGGTAGTATTACCTGTACTACTACCTGTACTACTACTCGCACTCGAGGAGCCAGAGCGATAGTACAGGTAGTAGTACAGGTAGTAGTACAGGTAGTAGTACAGGTAATGAAACAAAATAGGTAATATTCAAAATAATATTGATCGTAAATGTTCATAAATTTTAAATGTGTATTTTCATGTTTATGTTTTTTTAGATTATTATTTTTCATACTTGTCTTTTTTTATTCAGTGTCTGTTTTTAACTCCTTTTATAGATCTTGTGTTTCCAGTTTAAATAAATATATAAAGAATATGTGTAGAAAATGTTGTAGTCAAGTCAGAAACATTTATCCAGATTAACCCTGAACCACTATCAAAATAAAAGCTCTTTATTTTACAAGTTTTGCGAATTTGGTTTTAATTGGTACTAATGTTTTTAATGTAATTGGTTCTTCTGTGAGAGAAATATTTTCCTCTGGATTGCAACCATTAACCTTCACTCACCCGAGGAACAGTTTTTCCAATAATCACAGTTGTTTCTGATCATTTCTCGACAAATACCAAACGTTTTGTTGGCTGCGCCTTTTCGGTTTTATTTTGAAAGGCGGCGGCGGAAACGCGTTGTTTTATTTTGAGTAACTTGAGAGCGAGAATGGGGGGGGGGGGGGGGTGGCGGGAGAAAGCCCGCAGACACGCGACTGCAGGAGGAGGGAGAACCGGCGAGGAACCGAGGAGGAACCGAGGAGGAACCGAGGAGGAGCCGAGGAGGAGCCGAGGAGGAGCCGAGGAGGAGCCGAGGAGGAGCCGAGGAGGAACCGAGGAGGAACCGAGGAGGAACCGAGGAGGAGCCGAGGAGGAGCCGAGGAGGAGCCGAGGAGGAACCGACGAGGAACCGAGGAGGAGCCGAGGAGGAGCCGAGGAGGAACCGAGGAGGAACCGAGGAGGAGCCGAGGAGGAACCGAGGAGGAACCGAGGAGGAGCCGAGGAGGAGCCGAGGAGGAGCCGAGGAGGAACCGAGGAGGAACCGAGGAGGAACCGAGGAGGAGCCGAGGAGGAGCCGAGGACGTTTGACGCTCGGTGTTTTCTTCAGCTGCTCCGCGGACGGAAAACGCACGCGCACACGCTGAGAGACAGTTCAGCGTGCACGAGCAGGTGCGCGTGTCGCCGTTTTTTAAATCGGTTGTTTTTCCGGCGGAGTTCTGCTGCGCGCGGACACCTCGTTTTTGACCTGTGCGTGCGTGCGCGTGCGTGGTTCTGCCTCTGGAGATTCAGAAGCTTCATGTTTAGACTGTGGACTGAACCCTGTGGGGTCAAAGGTTCGGATGGATTCATTGATGGTTTTAAACAGAACTCTGGATTAAAATCCACAGAAGAAGAAGAAGAAGAAAGGTGAGTTCACAACCTGCGGGGAAGATTTCAATTCTCTAATATTCTGGGATATGCAGGGTTCTGGGATCGCACCATAGAACCTTGGTCCCTTAGAACCTTGATCTAGTCCCAGTTTCAGTCACATGACGTCTGATTAACTCCCACAAACCTTCGACAGGTGAAGAACCAGCCACAGGTGTCTCGCTGTCCTCTCTCAATTGTCTCCTGCTCGTCACTCAGAGTTTGAGAACGACCATAGAGCACTGATTATTTCCCATAATGCAGCTGTCCGCCCCCCCAAGCTGCATCCTGTTGATCCCAAGTACACATCAGGAAAATAGTCAGAGTCCAACATTTAAGGAGAATCAAGGCTTTAAATTCACGCTTCACCCTCAGGTTAGGGCTAATTCCTGGAGGTTAATGATATTTATAGCATTTCTTGAAGGGAGTTTGTTTCCTCGTGGGCTGCACTGAACACACTGTGTCTCTACTCAGCCTCATTGAGACTGATTTCCCAGCAATCAGCGGGGCAGTCCCGGATAAATCCTGGTTAAATAAACCAAGTAAACCAGTTTTCCTGCTGTTTCCCTGCAGGGATCAGTAAAGTTTCATCTCCACCTCTGATCTCCTGAAATTAAAACAAAACAGAGCAGAGCGCAGGAAGGTAATGAAGGCGTCCAGAAAATTACAGCTCCGATTAGCCTCAGTGGCCAGCAGCACAGCTGGATCAGAGGAGCTCCACATGCAGCAGCTGGTGGTTCCAAATGCATTGGAACCGTTGGAATAAAATGTAAAAGTACTGTAAATCTATCTATCTCGAGTAATAAAGAGACCTCATCGGAGGGTTATAAAAATGTTCAGTCCCCTGTGTCCTCATAAACCAACCAAAAGAGCTGCTGATTTATTTCCTGAAAGGACACAAAAGAGAGACCTGACCGGTGCTTTGAAAACAAACTCAAACCTCCACAAACACACAGGAAATCTGAACCTGAACCTACAGTCACGTGTATGTGGATGGAAATGATGCATCATGTGAATGAATGTCCTCACAACTATGGAACGACCAGTGTATGTGGGAGGGCGGTTTGATGGACACAGAACACACAGCTGTCCTTCAACAGTGTGCAGATAAGAGCTGTTATTAAAATCCCAGCTCCCTAACAGCCATCAATTACTCTGTGTGTGTGTGACGCTGGAGTAGCGCTGCAACATTTTCTCTCTGCTCTGCTGGATTATGAGTTCCTCGGGAAACGAGGCGATGGCCTTATCTGTCCTCCAGCTCGGCGATAAAACACACACAGATGTCGAGTCTCATCGCTGCAGACGCAGAGCTGTGTATGTGTTTTCTGTCTGGGTGTTTTTGTGTGAGTGCAGCTGTATCACAAGCTCCACAACAAACTCCATTGGTTTTTGTTTGAATTTTAAAATACTTACCATTAATATTCATTTAGAAACTGGTGTCGGGACAAAGTGTGTCAAGGTTAATGAAGCATTGCCCCCCTCCCCCCTTATAAAAGCAACTTAATCGTGAAATGTGTGTTAAACCTTCCTGCATAGCAGTGCGACGTCTCTTATTGTCTTGAGAGTTTATAAGGGGTGTACCTCAAGGATCTGAGTAAGGCCCCAGATATTAGTTATACAATCATTTTCTTTTGGTTTCTTCTGTTAAGCCCTAGTCTTTATAAAACATTAGTTTTACCCATTTTAAACATGAACCTTTGCTTTTGGAAAAACACAAAAATATAGCAATTTTAAGAAACAAATATTTTTTATATTTCAGCTTCACCCTCATTATATCAGCATTACAAAAAGAAAATCGGAATATTTCCAACAACATTTCTGAACGACCGCTTCCTGTGTCAGTTTAGCACATTTGGCTAACTGAAGAAGTCAAGAAACCTTCTTGCTCTGGCTTAAAAGCAGATTCCACAAAACAAACGTACCTAAACTGTCCGAGTGACACGTGTTTCTTGCACAAACCTCAGTCTTGGTTTCATTCTGCAGCTTCCTCTTATGTGGTTTTCTTTTCACCTGCAGACATGGTTGGCTGAGTGGCGCCCACAAGGCAGACGGTCTCATCTGAATTAGAAACCAGAGGACCACAGGCTCACACCATGGTAAGGTTAAAGGTCAAGTTCAAGTTTATTTTCTGATAGTGTTATTTACACCATAAACTACAAGCGCTCCATGCAAAATAAAATGTCACCTTTCTGTCTGTGCGTTCAGGTTATGCAATATTTCATTCATCTCCAGAAAACATTACTAACTTCATCAGACTTAATGTACTGAAAAAACACCAAATCCCTGTCGCATCATGTTCTGAACTATCACATTCCTAATCAGAATCAGTTTCATTCCATGAAATCTGTTTCACTCAAAGATGCTCAAAGATGAAAAGCTTAATCAATTCTAACCCACTTGTTGGGCATCCCAGGTATTTACCAGGTGAGTTATGTCAACTCACTGAAGGTTGTTACCCGACTATGATGCATGTTAAGGTGCAAGAATTAATGTAATCAACTGTGAAACTTTGAAATGTCTCACCACTAATGTCTAGTTAGCAAATCTGGCCATAATATTCTTCAACTGGAAAGTCTCATCACGACATTTTGTTATAAAATATCATAAATGTTATATCACATCATCAACATGTGCCTGCATGTCACAAGTGATGTGTCACACCAACTCCCATCAAGCCATCAAATCTCCTAAAATAACACTAACGCACAAAATAAATTTCATGTTATGTTTGTCACTGAATGTAACGCCACGTCAGGTGACAGGTGTTAGCTCAGATCATGTCATGTCTTAAAACGACTGCACTTTATGAACACTGTTAAAATGATTTTAAAAAGAGCTCATTTTCCATGTACTGAAATATTCTCACTGCGTTTCCATTATCCCTGAACTCAGGATAAAATTTTCCTTCAGCCAGGTTTTCCAGTCTTTTATTTTTCTTCTTTTGCTGCTCTGGAAAACAGAGCGAGTGACGGATCCTTGTGCTCCTTCCACATCTCAGGCGGCCACCCAGCTGTCTGGATAATTTCCTAATGGCCCTGCGGCTGATGGCCAATCAGAGATGGTTCACATCACGGTGTGACAGGAAATTCAATTAGGCAGTTTTTTCCTTCAGTATTGCTCTCCCTGCTCTCGCTCCCTTCCTTCCATGCTTTCCCTTTGTCGCTCAGTCTCTGTTTTTTTATCTCTCTCTCTGTGGCTTTCTCTATGCTCCCTCACCTTTGCCTGCCCTTCTTTTTCATCTCTCTCTCTGTTTCCTGGATCTGCAGAGGGAGAGGGAAAGTGTAGCTCCCGGCATCGTATGTCATCCAGGAATACTAAAAGAAAGAAAGAAATACAAGACTGCTCTTATTTTTCTCCATGAAAGGAAAAATGAAATCAGGGGCTTCGTGTCTTGTAGTGAAGATTCTCTAAATGGACAAAATCGCTTTTCTTCCCTTTATTCCTGTTTGTCCTTGAAGGGTGACTTGAAGCCTGTGGCTCTTAAAGGCTTACTGTACTTTCAAGGAGAATCACACAGATTCAATTGATACCAAAGACCTGTTTAAACTGCACCATTCTCTTCGCTGATAGATATTTTTTGTATATTAAAGGTTATTTGCACTGGTACAGTGAGACATAAAGGACCGATTTAGTTTTTGTTTCTTTTTAATCTCCCAGTCTTTCTCTTACTTACTTTGACTATCTTCTCTATGTTGCAGGTGGATGCCAGGCCAGCATTCAGAATGAATCCACTAGCTGCCCTCAGTCTCGACCGCACAGCTCTGGTGGGGGAGAACGTCCGCCCCCACGGAGGAATTTTCTATCCTGGCATTCATCCTCACTCTGCTGAAAAGCCCCAGGAGCCTAACACTTCTCTCCCACTTGGCTATGAGCTCCTGTACAAACCTGATGTAACCCTGCTAGATGGGCAAAAATCCACAAATGGATATGTTGGACTTTATAAAAACTCGTTACCAGGGCTGCAGAAACCCCTAATTGTCCCTATTGCAGGAGTAGATGGTCTAGGGCAGGACTGCAGAGTTCTACCCAATGAGAAGCAATCAGAGATGGGACTGAATGGTGCTGACAGTTACCTGAGATTACCCTGGATCAGTCCTTCTGCTGATGCAACAATGTACCCCTTCTTGGACATGGCATACAAGGCCTCCTTCCTATCCCAACCTTCGCCTTTCATCCACCAGCAACTGGCATTTCAATCTCTATGTGTTGCTGGAGCAGGAAGCAGGACACCTGGGGAAGACAGACATTTCTACCTGCCTCTTTATGGCCCAACACATATCTCCTCGCCACTGGGACCTCCAATTAGGATCTCTACAGCCACTACAGGTCCTGCTGTCGTTTCATCCCTGTCCCGCTGCCAGGACAAGGCTGTGCGGGGTCTTAGACCTCAGGTACATCAGGAACCTTCTGCCTTTAGCACAGGTCCACAGATCAACCAGGACCCCCAGCCTCAAACTGTTCACCATACTGAGCACCAAAATGTTACTAGTAGCAGTGGTACTAAGTCCATACAGTCCACTCCCACCAAGAGTGCTCTAAGCAGTAGTAGTGGTAGAAATAGTGGTGGTGGTGGTACCCCTGTTAACAGTTCAGGTGTAACTCCTGTCTTAGATTCATCCACAACTACCCAACCTAAATGCTCAGTTTCCCCACCCCAACCCCTCAGCAATACCACTGCAGACCTACAGAAGTCCCTTTACAGGAACACCTCCTCATCTTCAAGCTCACTTTCAGTGTCTCACCCCTGTTACATGGGCAGCCTGAGGTCTGAGCGCTGTTCTCCCATACATTCAGGCAGCAGCAAAACCAAAGATACCAGCTCAGACCGCTGTAGTGCAGACAAGAGTTTGTCACCTGCAAAGGTATCACTGGACAGAGTTATACCTGAAAAACCTGCCAAAAACCCTGGTGAAAAACCTTTAGATCTGTCTGCCAAAGAGCTGGAAGGATTCCCACATGAATTCCCATCCAAAGTACAAGCCATGGCCAAGTTAAGGTATTTACCACCATCTTGTTATGGGATGCTCACTGATCAGGATCAGCACCTAAAAGAGGGTCTACACCCACCAGTGAGCACATCAGCAAAGAGTCCAGATCATTCTGAAATGACCAGCACTGTACCCTCTCCTTGGTTTGTTCTGGGACCTTCCTCGGTTATTAGCTCTGACCATCCCAGAGGGACTCACATTATGAAAGATAAGAGTGTAGACAGTGCCCCTCATCAACCTCAGCCTCAAAGTTCACCTGTCTCCACGGCAGTTGAGGTGAACAATAGATCCAACCCTGCCTCAGGGGGAAAACCATCTGTATCATCCCCTTCCCCAAAATCCAAAGCTAGTAATTTGGAAATCAGCTCTCCAGACAACAAAGGTGAAACCCATACATTCCCTGGAAAACAGAATATGACTGTTGCTAAGCCAGATACTAAAGAGAATACACTTCATTTCATGGAAAAAGGAAACACCTCCAGCCAAATCTTTGATGACTCCTGCCTCCCTCCAGGCTTTGGTTACACTAATTGCTACATCCCATACTCAGTTGCTGAGAATTTGTCCCTGCAGCACATGACCATGCAGGGCAAAGGACCTGTGTACCCCCACCCAGTGCTGCTTGGCAGCAGCAGCTTTTACCCACCTCACATTGCACCAAAACACAGCCTCTCATATGGAGTGCACCCATATCAGAATTCCCAGGAGGCAACCTCAACACCCATGTCATCCTACCCAGGTACTGATGCCAAAGACCAACTTGAGCTCAGGTCTAAGTCACAGGATAAACCATGGATCTACAGGAACTCCCACAAGAAAAGAGAGAGAGATATAAGACAGGAGAAAGACAAGTCCACAAACCAATCCATAAAGGTTTCATGTAAAAACCTCTCTACTGTCAAAGATGATGTAATTTGTATTGACCTAGTACGTGACGAGGCAGATGACTATGTGTCAAGTAACAACCACAGCTCCCTGCCTACCAGGGCAGAGGAGTCTTCCAAGCCTGGTGGCTGTAACCAAATTCAAGAAAAAGATTCACACCCTCGGAAAACTCTCCCTTCCAACCAGCCTGCAGAACACCAACTAAGATTATTAGCCCTCACTTGCCAAGTTCCACCTTCAAGTCTAAACCCATCTTCACTCCCCCTCCAAGAGATAATATCAGAAGAGGAGGAGCCACTAAGTCCTTTCCCTGACATCCCAGAAGAGCATACAATGCACTGTGCCCGGACTTGTCCACAGCAATTTTCAAGAAAATGTAAAACTGGAGCTTCTGGTGGTGCTGGGAGCTTGATGAGGGGTGTTGCTTGTGAAGAGAACAATTGTTTTGATAGGAAGAGTACTGATCATGAAGAGACTGCAGCCAATACAGATTTTAACCCTGAGCAATATCCTACCAGAAACTGTAGCTCATCAGGTCCTGTTAACAAAGAAAATAATTCTAGTGATTGTACTGATTCTAACAACAGCAAGGGATGTACAGTCACCAGCCCAAAAAGTCCAGCTTACGTGGAAAGCTGCAGTTTAGAAAATCGAATTTGCAGCAGTACGGTCACCAGGACTACAGCTGGAGGCATCAACCTCAGAGCCCCCACATGTAACAGTGAAGGTTCAAAAAGTGCTAATATCATGAATAGAAATTTACTGGGCCCATGTTGCAAAAATCTGGGTCAGAGGGCAATAGCTGGTGAACCCAGAATTTTTAATGTAGCTCCAAACTGCCGCAACATCAATCCTCAATTTACAAACTGTGAAAAACAGAATGCTGTGAATGCACCTTGTGGAAACATCAATCTTAGAGGCCCTACAAGCGGAAAGAGCCATTTTAGTCCTTTAAATTGTGGAAATACCCTCTCTAGAGGCCAGGCATTTGAAAATAACCAGACCTCTGTAAATAACAATCCCAGGGTCCCCACATATGGAAACAGTTTTCCTCAGGGACCAACCTGTTGGCACCTTTCACCCGGCAATACTACTAGTGGAAACTTAAACAGGACATCAAAAGATCTGACAGCAGAACTGACAGATAACAGAGACCTTAAATGTGAAGACTCCTCTTCCAATGAAAGAGGGCCCAAAAGAGAGACGTTGAACCCCATCTTCACCTCCACTAGCTGTGTAGATGGGAAGAAAGACCTCCAGCACAGCACAGACACACCGGCAGATGAAGATGAGGGCCCCAGTTGCAGCAAGAACCGGCGCTCCGGTCTCACTAAACGCATCGCCAACTCGTCTGGATATGTCGGTGACCGGATTAAATGCACGACCACGGAGCTTTACGCAGACTCCAGCAAGCTGAGCAGAGAGCAAAAAGCCCTCCAGGTAGGCCAGTCTACCTTTACATTCAGTTTTGTCTTTTGAGACAGAAAAGGCTTAAGTTCTAATGTTTTTCAATTAGAAGTTATCCTTTTGTGACCATGTCATACATTCTAATACACATCTTAAAGCTTGTTATATAAATAATATTGTTATAATTTATTGATCCCCTTGGGGAAATTGTTGTTTGGACAGCTGCAGTAGATGTCGGTATCTTGTCCAGGGACACCTCGACATGTAGCCAGGAGGAACCGGGGGTCTATACTATAGACTAGTCTATATACCATACTACAGAGCATGTGTAGAGGACAGGAGAGCCAGGAGAGTCAACCTCAGACTCATATTTGTTGTCATTATTTCCATCACGTCTTCATTGTTTATAGTGAGAAGATAACAAGAACGTTTCAAGTAAAAGTTTTGTACAGTATAACAGTGTAATGCAATAAACAAATCTGAAGTTTTGTTATACACATGTTCTGAGGCATGCTGAAGCTATTGCCAAAATATTAATTATTTAAAGCCCCATTTAAGAATCTTCACTAGTGACACTAATAAAAATATTAGGAGCAGCCAAATTAGAAAGAATGTACCACAGCATAAGTGGTACTAACATGTTTCAGCACTTTGTGCTACAATAGATATAAAATATGCCACCGTATGTGACACCTCACTGTGTTAAAGAAAGAAAGCAATAACTATGAATACTTTATTGATCCCCCTGTGGTTGGACAGCTGCTAGACAGTATGTCAGCTACACTATGGGGTTTTAGTGTCTTGTCCAAGGACACCTCAGCAAGTAGCCAGGAGGAACCGGGAATCGAACCACTCACGCCGGGGTTTGTAGGCAACTGCTTTCCTGCTCTCATCATGTAGAAGACCAGGTTGAAACATTCCCGTGACTGTTGAACTGAGTTGAACTCTCGTTGGTCAATACGAGCCTCGGTATGAAGCTTTACTGCCAACTGTGGAGCATTCAGTAACTGGTCAAACTGACACTTTTCTCTCTTTTCCCTTCATCTATCGATCTCAACATCAGTTCTGTTTCTCTCCTTCTTGTCTCTGCCTCTTGATTTTTTCTTACCTTGTTCTGCCTTCTCCTCTCTTTGAGTTTCTCCTTCAGTCCCAATTTAAACCTCTCCTCCTCCTCCTCCTCCTCTTCATCCTCCTCTTCCATCACTCAGCACACAGAGGAGGAAGGAACTTTAATGAAATCCTCCTCTTCTTCCAAGTCCTTGAAGCCCAGATTAGTTCTTTATCCACCACAGACTTGTTTTGTTTTTCTAATGGGGGCTGGTTGGTGAATGGATTCCATTCTTTATCAAAATCCATGTTAAATGTTATTTTTACACACCTCTCCTTTTCTGCTGTTTTATACTTCAACTACCCAAAGGTGGTCGTAGTAGTAGCCCCACCATTACCAGGTGCTGTATTAAAATGATGAATTCACGCTTGCATCAGTAAGTAATATTCTATAATAGACTGTATAGTGTTCTGCCGTACGCCCTTCTGCGTAACTTTTACAAGGTAGTAATGAAACCTTTACTGAAGTAAAAGATCATAATACTTCTTCACCACTGTACGTCTTTAGATTTTACAGAAGAGTTTTTTGGACAGCCGACCGGTGCTGGTCGTTATTCCCTCTGGAAAACTGTTCGGCCAGTCATAGCTTCTCATGGAGGATTGTGGGGGTACAGCTCTTAAATTAAGTCATATTTGCTCGTACGACCTTGGGTACTGATGGCTCTGGGCAGTGGCAGTGTTGGATGGATTTGTGGATCGTGTCACAGGCCATTAGTTCTTAAAATGTGTTTGTGGTCAGGGCAAAGTGAGGTCAGTGAGAAATACTGGCTCATCATAGAGTGCGGTTAACAGTGGTTACTATTGGTTATCAACAGTGACGGCAGACTGGTCTAATTTTGCACAAGGGCTGGAAATCTTGGATGTGCAGAAAGGTGGTAAAAATCTGGAAGACAACAAGAACTGATGAGTGGAAGTGGGAGATGAAATCAAAAAGTAAAAAATTGTTCAAAATCTAATTGAAATGCAGTTACTGGAAAATGTGAACTGAAGACACGCTGATGAGCACATCTTTATTAACACTGTATTCCTCTTCTGTCTCTAATCTCACACAGTGCAGCTTTATAACCTTATTACTGCGGTTACTGAAAAACTGCTCTGATAGAAGTTGAACTGTATGGGTTTGAATGTGGACCGGCGCCTTTCTGTGTGCAGGCTGCATGTTCTCCACTTGTCTGTGCGGGTTTTCTTTCTTTCCACAGTCCAAAAACATGCAGTTAGGTTACCTTGCTCTAAATTACCCAAAGGTTTGAATGTGACTGTCTCTGTGTGTCGGTCCTGTGATAGACTGGAGACCTGTCCAGGTGTACGCTGCCTCTCACCCAATGACAGCTGGGATAGGCTCCAGCACCCCCAAGACCCTTAACAGAAATAATGAATGGATAAAAAGATAATGAATGGATGCACACATCAGGTTTAAGCAATAAAATAAACTACAGTTAACTTGAATACATATTTCTGGTATCTGGACTTTTTTCAACAGCGCCTGTTTTTCTCTCTGTTTGTGTGTCAGAATATTTTTCTCTCTTCAAAGCAGCACAGATCGGGGTCATGGAGTGAGCTTTGAAAGTTTAAATATTTTGGTTTGAGGCAATGAAATCGTGAAACATTCCAGGGTTCCAGCTGCCAGACAAAATAACAGAAACCACACCTCTGGATGACAGCTGCTGTTATATGTGAGAATCCCTGAATTCTGGAGTTAAAGCACAAAAGCTCCAACCAGGGAAGGTGATGTATAGTGGACCCCCAGAAATCACTGACATCTAATCAAAACCAGTGTTGTCAATTTGGGCTTGCTAAGGTTCAACACCCGGGGAGCATGTTACCATTATAAATTAGTTTTAGAAATGAACTATGGCTTATTAAACATGCAAGTGTGACTCATTACTGTTGCCCATTTGATTGCAGATGTTATAGTTTTTGATTAATGCTGTTGTTTTACAAGCACCACAGTGGAGGTCGTGGACTTTGGGGTGCAAACCACATTTGTGTTGCTGTTGTCAAAAACGACCATGCAGAGTAGGCGTGCTTCTCTGATCACGGAGACTGTGGAGTATCATTGTAATTTAGCAGGCAGGTTTGAAACAAAGAAGAAATAAAAGAAAACCTTTTAGAAGTTGTCTGCCCTTTTCATCCTGATGGGCTTCCTGACTTTGCTGCTCAAAATGTTGCTTTCAGTTCTGAGCGTCAGACACAATAAGTAAACTGTGGCGTTCGTTCTCACCGAGGTTTTATCCTGATTCATTTTTTCTCAGCGAGCGATGCTGCGTTTCTCTGAGTTGGATCTGAAGGAGAAGGAGGGAGAAGGAGAAGAAGTGGAAGAAGAAGGGATGGCAGCAGCGGTGACTGTGGCAACAGGGGAGAAAGAGCTGGCAGACGGCCAGCAGGGAGATGAAGGGAGGGAAGAGGAGGAGGAGGAGGAGGGGAAGAAGATTGACGGAGGAGGAGGACGAGGACGAGGGTGGGAGCGCTGCCAACAGAGTGAGGGCAATCGAGGAGGAGGAGAAAGAACTCCCTCTGCAGCCGCTGCCGAGGCACAGAGAGGTAAGAAGATAGAGTTCTGCAGAACGACGTGCACGCTCACATGCACTTACACATGCATTAATACACTCAGTTTCACAAGACACACACAACACACACACTATTTGTTCTTTCTTTGGCTGACCTCACTCGACGTCGCCTGATTCTCTTTTTGTTCTCTCTACTGTCGGAGTGTGTGTGTGTGCTTTGGCACTAACACACACACACATATTTGAACTCTAGGTGCACCTCGCTCGCTTTAAGCCGAGCATAGCGCTGCCCTGCTTTTCTCTAGGAAGCCAAGTGTACACACTCTCATTTACACATGTATACACAGCCTCACACACACTAACGCACAGGAACAGCAGTGGTTTCACACTTTCTCCTCCAAGTTCGGCAAACTCACACAAGTTATAGAAAGTCCAAAGCACAAAATCCTCATATGGTGCATTTAGGCTGGAATAAAAAAACATTTTTTATGAAAAAACTGTCAAACTCAACGAACATTTCAACGAAATCAGCATCAGCATGTTTAGAAGAACGTGTAAAGGTTCTAATTAGGGTTGGAAGATGCAAATACGCAGTTCCCATCTGACCTAAGCCAGTTCTGTCTGCTTTATTCACAAGAGCACACAACATCTGCCAGTTCTCACCTAGATATGATATTATTCCAGGTTTGGTTTCGAAATCAGAGCTGGAATTATTATTAACAAAACTGTTAGAGCCACTATTGAAAATATGGTATCGTCTGCATAGAGGATATATTAACGATGTTTTGTGAAGGAGTGGATGGTATTAAATTATAATCTGGTCTGGATCTTTAATAAAGATCCTTTATCATCAACAAATGGACTTTTAAAGTTAAAGAGGAAGTCCAAATAAAATAAGATGGAAAAAAGGTTAGACTTGGTTGCTAAAGGGCACGTCGGCAGCCACTGCTCTCAGGGTGGTTCTTTTTTCAAAGGTGTGTGTTTACTGTAGCGGCGCTTCTTAGTGCATGCGGCCAGACATCCGGGTTGCCATGACAACGGGCTTTGATGGCCCGTTGCGTAATGTGTCCAGAAGCCGCGGGACGCACAAGGACTCGGATCATCAGGAGAGAGAGAGAGACGGGTAGAGAGTCAGTGAAAAAAGATGGGAGGAAAAATCAGAAGATACAGATGGAGAAAGTGAGCGAGACACATAAAAGTGAAGACAGATGAAAAGAAAAAGAAAGAAAAAGAAAAAGACATAAAGAGATTGAAGATGTGAAGAGTGATGAGCTCGTGTGTGTTATCACATTGTTAGGACATTAATCTGCTCACACACACCTGACGAAGCCGCTCATCATCCAGTTTTATGGTGAAGGCCTGGTTGGAGGTTAGGTCGGGGTTGGGCATGTGTTTAAGGTCAAAGGTCACAGTAAACGTGTAAAACAGCTTAATTCTTATGTTGTGATTTGATTTGAGCAAAATGTGACCCAGCTTGTTGTTTTTTTGTCAAATTTTAAATATGAAATAATATATAAATATTATATATAAAGTCAGACATCATGTTCTTCTTTGGACAATTAGTCTGTTTTTGGACTAATGAATTAATTCAATTCAATTCAATTTTATTTGTAGAGCGCTTTTTACAATTGACATTGTCACAAAGCAGCTTTACACAACCAAAGAACAGTACATGAACAGTGTATGTGTATGAGTCATAATAATGTGATTGTCCCTGATGAGCAAGCCGAGGGCGACAGTGGCAAGAAAAACTCCCTGAGAAGGCAACAGGAAGAAACCTTGAGAGGAACCAGACTCAACAGGGAACCCATCCTCATATGGGTGATTACATGCTGTGTAGGCAGCAGTCCAGTATAACAGTTAATGTCTTTAAGTTAATATGGAGTCCAGTTAGTTAATTGCAGGCAGACTTGTTCCATTCCTGGACTATCGAGCGTTGAGTCAAGACCTCCGAGAAACAGCTGCCGACGTCCGCTGAGGGCAAGACCGACTTCATAGTGGCTTGTGACCAATCCAGTCTTCAAACGCATCCCATAGGGCAGACGGTGGAACCGAGAGACAAGATCTCCAGCCAGAAGTTGGGCATCAGGACGAGTCAGACAGGTCCAGAGGGCAGAGGGTGGAATGACGTGTCTCGGCAGAGAGACAGGAAGAGGGAAATAGAGAGGTAGAGAAAGAGAGAGATGGCAGTTAGTTGTGTTCACAGTTAGATAAAGTTTGAGGTGAATGTATATGTAGAATAGTGCAGCAGGGACTCCGGCAGGACTAATTATGACAGCCTAACTAAAAGGGTGGGTTCAGAAGGAAACACAGTGATGAGGGCGCACTGGGATGTAGAGCAACCAAACACTTCACCATCAACAAACCTGAGTGATCAGTGAGAGTTGGGAAGACAGCATCTATTCCATAACTATGGCGCTTTGTAAGAAAAAGCTCTGCCCCCAGCTGTAGTTTTTATGATATGAGGTACTGACAGGTAGCCAGCATCCTCTGATCGAAGTAGGCGTGGTGGATCATAAGACACTAGCAGTTCACTTAGATACTGTGGCGCAAGACCATTTAATGCTTTAAATGTCAAAAGTAGTATTTTAAAATCAATGCGAAATTTCACGGGGAGCCAATGAAGTGTAGATAAGATAGGCGTGATGTGCTCGTATCTTCTGGTTCTAGTGAGGACTCTCGCTACTGCATTCTGAACTAACTGAAGCTTGTTTATGCACCTGGTTGAACAGCCAGACAGTAAGGCATTACAGTAGTCCAACCTAGAGGTGATGAAAGCATGGACTCATTTTTCTGCATCATTTAGTGACAAAATATTCCTTATCTTGGCAATATTTCTGAGGTGAAAGAAAGCTGTCCTGGTATTATCTACATGAGCTTCAAATGAAAGACTGGAATCTAGAATCACACCAAGGTCTTTGACTGTTGCACTAGATGTAACGGAAAGGCCATCTAGAGTTACGGTGTGATCTAACATCTTGCTTCTAGCTGCAGATGATCCTATAACTAGTACTTCTGTCTTATCAGGATTTAGCAGAAGGAAGTTAATTAGCATCCAGTCTCGTATATCCTTTACACATTGCTCAACTTTATTAAGCAGTTTTATCTCATCTGGTTTTGATGAAACATATAACTGTGTGTCGTCAGCATAACAATGGAAGTCAATAATAATAATTAATGGTCTTGTTATTTCTTTGTCATATTAGGGAAACAAGCTCATGTTTTCTCCAGAGATCTTTTTTCAGACTTCTCTTCGTCTTTTTGTCACCTAATGTGTCCATCATTACACTTTCACTTCATCTCATGCTCGATTGACGTTTCCACGGGTCTCCTGTTGACCCGTTTTAATTTGGTGATCTCATCTAATTCCCAGCAAAACATAAAAAAGGACGGAGGGCTAATCACACACATGACATTAGTCAAAGATTCTGGTCCATTACTTGGACCATCGAGCAACATCTCCAAGGAAACGTTGGATTTTTAACTGAAATGTGTCCGGACTGGTCTGTTTATTAGTGTCTCTGCCCACACAGGGTTTCAGCCGTCCTGCTCTCACAGCCACGTCCCTGTCGTTCCCAACATGCCGGAGAAAGATGGCCACTCTTCACAGGAGAAAAGGCATGAAGATGGAGAAGGTCTGCAGGAGAAGGAGAAAGAGGAGACAAGCGTTGTCTCACAGCAAGAACGACTGCCCACAGCCAGAGACCTGTTTCAGGGAAATGCCTCCACACCAAAACCCGGTGTGCCCATGAACCACAGGCAAATCTTTAGTTTGGAGCCTTTTCACCAGAGCAGCATCAGCAGCAGCCGGCTGAAGAGAGTGAGGGAGGAGGAGCGGGACGAGGAAACCAGGATGGGAAACCCCAGCAAGAAAAGCAAGTTAACAAATGGTAGAAATGCAAAAATTCATTAGCTTCATAAGTTCAAACAAAGTTCATAAGTTATTTGTATCATTTTCTTTGGGTTTATTCATTCGATTAAACAGATTGTACTTCATTTAGCTTCAGTTTTCTTCAGGAGTGGATGAGGTGCAGGATCGCTAAACATGTAGCAAACATGTTTACGCTCTGTGATATTTTATGGCTGCACTTGAAATATATCAGAATGATCCGTTAGTTATTGTTTTGTTTTACTTATTTTCACTTTTCCAGTTTCTCTCCATTGTTCATTGATTTCTTTTTTTCAGATACAACCAACGATGATGTGAAGAAGCTGAAGGTTCGTATTGAGCTGAATGGACTCAGACTCAACAAACTGCACCAATGGCTGCTGCCAGGCCAGAAGTTAAGAACAGAGACCGACAGAAAGGTCCGACTGGATGTCCCTACGTTTGTGAGGGGGGATGGTCTGAAAGGTAAAACCCAGAAAAGTTTCCAGGTTGTATTAATAAATGTCTCAAAATATAATTGTAGTAATCATATTCATAAAGTTAAAGCAGCCTGGTCCACTGTAAAAGGAGCATTAAAGATCACAGCAACATGAGAATCAGCCAGAAACCTGGGGGTCATCATTGATGACCAGCTGACCTTCACAGATCACATCGCCACATTCTCTAGGTCGTGTAGATATGCCCTCCACAATATCAGAAAGATCAGACCCTACCTGACGGAGTACACAACCCAACTCATTGTACAGGCCTTGATCATATCTCGTCTCAACTGCTGCAATGCACTACTGATGGGTTTACCGGCATCCACGACCAAACCCCTCCAGATGATCCAAAATGCAGCAGCACGCCTCATTTTCAATCAACCAAAAAGGTCTCATGTCACACCGCTCTTCAGATCTTTGCACTGGCTTCCTGTGGCTGCAAGGATCAAGTTCAAAGCTCTGTCTCTTGACTACAGAGTGGTCAACTCCACAGCTCCATCTTATCTCAGTTCAATCATTCAGGTCTACATCCCGTCCCGTCCACTGCGCTCAACCGGTGAACGTCGTCTGGTGGTACCAGCACCACACAGTCGACACCAAGGAAAACTGTTCAGCTCAGTGATCCCACGATGGTGGAATGAGCTGCAGAACTCTGCAGGCTCAGCCACCTCACTTTAATATTTAAAAAATAAAGAACTCTTCATCATCTTCCTTTGCACTTAAAAAAAACTTTTCTACTCTCTTGTTCCCACATCTCTTGAAACAGAAACACTTTTTTGACAGCACTTTGCTTTGATGTTTTTCTCCTTGACTTAGATTTTTTAGATTTATAGTCGATTTGGATAAAAGCGTCTGATAAATGACTAAATGTAAATGTAGAATCAGTCTGACACTAAAAAATAAAGAACAATCACTTTGTACTTTATTACAGCTCCAAATGTTTGACCACATCACAACCACCATCCTTCTAAACACCAGTGTTTCTGCTCCTGCTGATGAACCCTCTCTCTCTGCTCTCGGCTGTCATCAGTTCTCCTCTTCTCCATTTCCTCCTCAACCCCCTCTCATTTCTCCCTCACCTCTCTTTTTCCTCTCTCGGCGACCACGTGTGTGTTTACTGTGTCTGAACTCACGGCGTACTAACATCTCCCAGATGGAGCTGTCGCACATAAGCACTGTAATGCTTAGGAAATGCGTCAGCAGCCTCCTCTTCTTCTTCTTCCTCTGAATGCTGCTCGAAGCTGCGTTCACAGCCTCCACGTGTTCTCTTCAAGACATCGCTTCAGTCAAATTCACTTTAACGCTGACTAAACAAATCCAGACCTGACGTCTAATTATTTTTCCAAACTACTATTAGAATTTATTTTCCACAAAGAAAGGAGTACTGTGGTTCAGTTCCCAAACCACAGGGTTGCTGGTTTGATTCCCAGCTCTCTGGTCTACATGGCAAGTTGCTCCTGCTGTAATATTTAAGTCTGTTTGGATAAAATCATCTGCTAAATTTTGTAAGTTATATAAAAACGCTGTAAAGTGCCTTGAGATGACATATGTCAGTCCACGTTTTGTCACCCATCAGTCCCAGGAGACAGTGAGAGGGCAGAGTGAGCGTGCTTTGTGAAGAAGCGCAACAAAGTGGAAAATCTGAGAGAAGGTGCCTCACTCAGCTTCTGCTACTGCTCCAGCTCCTGTAGCCGACCTTTCACAAAGCCATGTGCAACCTTACCTTCCTTCCTCCTTTGGTTATTGACCTTTGACTGTGGTAATGGTAGCTGAACAGCCCAATGTGGAAATGAACATTAAAGTATTTTGGATTCATAAAACGCCTCACGCTAAAAGGAGTTCTTGGAGCTGTTGCTACAGAGGTGTAAATGTCAAAGTAATGAAGAAAACATGAGGACATTGGAAAATCTGTAAAGACTGAAGCTTTAATGTGGGCATGAAAAACCCTTGGTGAACAGATGAACTTTTAATAAGGGAGAGAAAAATGAGAAAACAGTCGTTTAGTCTATTTAACAGTAGATACATCATCATCATTGGTGGCGGGTTAGTGTTAGGGTTGTGGCTCAATAGGTAGAGCAGTTGACTGCCAATCATAGGATTGGTGGTTCGATTCCCGGCTGCCACGTCACATGCCAAAGTGTCCTTGGGCAAGATACTGAACCCCTAGTTGACCCCGGTGAGTCAGGTCAGCTGCAGAGCAGCTCTGCCATCGGTGTGTGTGTGTGTGTGCTTGTGCGTGTGAATGGGTGAATGAGATGTGTAAAGTGCTTTGAGTGCCTGCTAGGTAGAAAAGCGCTATATAAGTGCAGAACATTTACCATCATTGGCTCATCGACGGCTCAAACAGCAGCAGGTCTGTTGGAACAGGATTAATACTTCACCAACGGGAGGAGCTGGGACAACCTGAAAGGACTGATTAAAGACAGTAAGGGCTGCAGTTTGATGATGAGAGTCGAGTGGAGAAGCTGTTCTACTGCTTCACACACACACTCACACACAGCTTCATTATGTGTGTGTGTGTGTGTGTGTGTCCTTGCTGATAAATAATTCAGTAGACGTGGCGTGACTCCTCACTGGCTCAGAACAAACCTCTGGCTCTGTGGGTAAATGCTCACTTCGTGTGTGTACATGCACATCGCTGCATTTACATGTTGCCTGGTTTTGTGTGTGTGTTGTTTCCTGCAAGCGTCTCAATGGAAAACAGAAACTCTCAGCCTCTCCCCTCCCCCACTATCTGCTGCTGTACTGAAGCACAGACTCGGTGTGTTTCTTTGTTCCTCCCTCTCTCTCGCTCTGTCTCCTATTATCCAACTCGTCCCCCGCTGAAGGACAGACAGTGGCTCATTTGTTGGACAGCCCTGCACGTACAGGCACACACAGATGTGGAAAACAAGACAGAGTAGAATGATGAGGGAAACGAAGCGACTGTCAGTTTGTGTGCAGTACATTTGTTTCATGTTAGGAATTTGTACAGAACTTAATATTTAATATTTAGGTTTCCTCCTTCTCATGGTCAGAACTGGACTGAACACAGGCCTAAAACACACACAGTATTCTTCGTACAGTCAGTGTGGAACAGGTGAGGGCTCCGTTTCTGCACGTTAGCTACTTAGTGTAAGTGTTATAAAGTACCGAGTCCTTGAAGACACAAACACGCTACATTCTACTGCGGCACTATGTTCAGGGACCATGCAGAGTGTAGGTTATCTGTGGTTCAAACATATTCAAACCCAAAGAAATGTGTCACACTCCTTCTGAAGCACGAGGAACCATGGAGAAGTTTTTTAGGACCTGTGAGGATTATTTCTGATTTGTCACAGTTGAGTGTGAAGAATTCCTGCATCTCACTGAAGGAGGGGGGGCGGATTTGGTTTAGAGCTGGATGACATCAGTGTAACTGTGATCATTTTGTAGCCCGACAACTCATTTACAGCAGCATGTTTTGGTCTAAAAATACTTCCACCTGTCGTTTCTTTCAGTTTTCCAGGTAGCTCCACCCTCTCCCGCCTATCTCCCCCAGCAATTCTGCAGCCCCACCTCCCTCACGTCCTCCCGCCTCCAGAACAAGCATCAAAAGTTGAGGGAAAGCCGCAGGGTCTCGAGTCTGTTCCCATCCTTGCCTCTTCTTCCTCCCTCCTCCTACTCTTCCTCCTCACCTGACGCCCATCCCATCCGCTGCCACAGCGACAACCCCGACAAGCCAAAGGGGAAGCGTCCGTGTAAGATGAAGCATACGGGTGGAGAGACACCGGTGGAGCTGGGGTGGGGCGAAGGAGCAAGCGACGATGAGAAGGGTGGGAAGGTGAGTTAGGAGCACTTGTTTTTATTCTCCCACATCATCACTGTAGTAACTATTGAATACGTCTACAGTAGTATTAGTATTATTATTATAGTATTATTATAAATATTCAATTCAATTCAGTTTTATTTGTATAGCGCCAATTTACAACAGAAGTCATCTCAAGGCACTTTACAGTGTTTAAGGTTTAAGACCTTACAGAGAATAATTATACAAAAAATTATAGAGAAAACCCAACAATCCCATTTGAGCAAGCTTTAGGCAACAGTGGAGAGGAAAAACTCCCTTTAGAGGAAGAAACCTCCAGCAGAACCAGGCTCATAGTGGGCGGCCATCTGCCTCGACCGGTTGGGGTGAGTGGAAAGAGAAGAGAGAAAAGAACATCAGGCAATAAAGACAACAACAAGCAGCAAGAACTTAACTGGATTCTGGAGATGTACAGCTCAACTATGAGGTCTTTAAGATAAGATGGAGCCTGATTATTACGGGATTTATAAGTGAGGAGAAGAATTTTAAATTCAATTCTGGATTTAACAGGGAGCCAATGAAGAGAAGCTAACGTTGGAGAAATATGATCTCTCTTGCTAATTCCAGTCAGAACTCTGGCTGCAGCATTTTGGATTAACTGGAGGCTCTTTAATGAGTTATTGGGACATCCTATTAATAATGAATTATAATAGTCCAGTCTGGAAGTAACAAATGCATGGACTAGTTTTTCAGCATCACTTTGGGACAGGATGCTCCTAATTTTAACTTTAATGTTTCTCAGGTGAAAAAAGGCAGTTCTAGAGATTTCTTTGATGTATGAAGTGAAGGAGATATCCTGATCAAAGATAACTCAGAGATTTCTTACAGTATTACTTGAGGCCAGTACTAAGTCATCAAGGGTGAGAACGTGATTAGACATAGTGTCTCTGAGATTTTTAGGCCCAAACAGTATAACCTCTGTCTTGTCTGGATTTAGGAGAAGGAAATTGGAGGACATCCAGGTCTTTATGTCTTTTAAGCAGCTTGAAGTTTGACTAATTGATTAGTTTCTCCTGGTTTCATAGATAAGTATAGCTGGGTATCATCTGCATAACAATGGAAATTTATAGAGTGTTTCCTAATAATATTGCCTAAAGGGGACATATATAAAGTGAAAAGAATCGGTCCAAGCACAGATCCCTGTGGAACTCCATAGCTGACTTTGCTGTGCATGAAAGACTCATCATTAACATATACAAACTGAAATCTATCTGATAGATACGATTTAAACCACTCTAGTGCTGTTCCTTTGATCCCAATGACATGTTCCAGTCTGTGTAATAAAATGTTGTGATCTATAGTGTCGAATGCAGCACTAAGATCTAATATGACGAGTATAGAGAGTAGACCATTGTCTGATGCTAGTAGAAGATCATTAGTAACCTTTACCAGTGCTGTTTCTGTACTATGATGTACTCTAAATCCTGACTGGAAATCTTCATACAAGTTATTGCTACGCAGGTGGTCGTACAATTGCTTAGAAACTATCTTTTCAAGGATTTTAGAGATAAAGGGCAGATTGGATGTTGGTCTATAATTCGCTAAGACCCCTGAGTCCAGAGTAGGCATTTTTGAGTAGGGGCTTGACTACAGCAACCTTAAAAGCCTGTGGTACGTAGCCTATTTGTAAAGACAGATTGATCTGATCTAATATGGACGTGCTGATCAAAGGTAAGACATCTTTGAGGAGTCTAGTCGGGATGGGATCCAAGAGACATGTTGATGGTTTAGAGGAATTAATTACTGAAATTAATTCAGAATGATCTACGGGGAGGAAGCAGTCTAATTACGAGCGTGGTCTTACAAATGAATCTAGAGTTGTTGTACAATCCATGCTGTATGCAGGGAGGATCTGATCAATTTTTTCTCTAATAGTTATGATTTTATTTGTAAAGAAATTCATGAAATCATTGCTGCTGAGAGTTGAGGGAATACTAGGCTCAACAGAGCTATGACTCTTTGTCAGCCTGGCTACAGTGCTGAAAAGAAACCTAGGGTTGTTCTTATTTGCCTCTATTAATGAGGAGTAATATGAAGTTCTAGCTTTACGCAGGGCTTTTTTATATATTATTAAACTATCTTTCCAGGCTAGGCAATATTCATCTAAATTGGTGGAACGCCACCTCCTTTCCAGCTTACGTGATTTCTGCTTTAAGCTACAGATTTGTGAATTGTACCATGGAGCTAACTTCCTCTGACTCACTAGTTTCTTTTTCAGAGGAGCAACAGTATCAAGTATTGTTCCAAGTGAAGCACCAGTACTATTAACAAGATAGTCCACTTGTGCTGGAGTAACGTTAAAATAACTGCCTTCCTCTGTGTTGGTACATGGCTCTGAAATAAAAGATGGAATCAGTTCCAGAAATTTGTCAACAGCATTTTCACATAAACATCTACTGTAGTGAATCTTATCTGTAGGTTTAGTAAAGTCTGGTACTGTAAATTCAAATGTAATTAAGAAATGGTCAGATAAAAGAGGGTTTTGGGGAAAAACTATTAACTGATCAACTTCCACACCGTATGTTAGAATAAGATCAAGGGTGTGATTAAAACAGTGAGTGGGTTTATTTACATTTAGAGTCTAGTAGTGAATTAAAGTCAGTGTTGAGGCAGTTATCATCAACATCTACATGGATATTGAAGTCACCCACTATAATGACTTTATCTGCACTAAGAACTAAATCAGATAGAAAATCTGAGAATTCAGTTAAAAACTCAGAGTGAGGGACAGGAGGACGGTACACAATAACAAACAGGACTGGTTTCTGATTTTTCCAGTTAGGATCAGAGAGGCTAAGAGTGAGGCTCTCAAATGAATTCAAACTATGTTTAGGTCTGGGGTTGATTAATAAACTTGAGTGGGAGATTGCTGCTACTCCTCCACCCCGACCTGTGCTTCTAGGAACATGATAATTAACATGACTTGAGGGGGTGGACTCATTCAGAGAGACATATTCATCCTGCTGCAGCCAGGTTTCAGTAAGACAGAATAAGTCTATTTGATGGTCAATTATCAAATCATTTACTAACAGGGATTTAGACGAGAGAGATCTGATATTTAAAAGTCCACATTTGATTGTTGTCTTTTTATTTTGTTCTAAGAGAGGAGTCGTCATTATTTTTATTAGGTTTTTATCAATAACTTCTCTTGTGTTAGTTTTAGATATAAATAATTTAGGTACTCGGGGAGCAGACACTGTCTCTATAGGGTTATAGTAGTTTTGGGGGGGTGACGGCTGTAAGGAAGCTGCAGAGAGGTGTGTAAGACTGCGTCTCTGCGTCCTGGGCTCCACTCTGACATGTCAGGGTTTAGGTCATCTGATAAGCTCTGTCATATTTCTAGAGAGTAGAGACGCACCATCTAAAGTGGGGTGGATGCCGTCTCTTCTAATCAGCCCAGGTTTTCTCCAAAACGTTCTCCAATTGTCTCTGTAGCCCACGTTGTTAGCGGCACACCACCAAATATAGTATTATTATAAATATATTATTATTATAGTATTATTATAAATATAGAGTTATTACTATAGTATTATTATAATTATAGTATTATTAGTCGTTCTGAGTTGATTTGGGGATAGTTGACAGTTTGACAGTTCTGTTGATCTTGAAGTCTGAAGTTATGGTTCTGTCTGGATTGTTCGTTTTCACTTAGTATTTCACGGTCACCTTGTACAAAATGCACATGACAAGTGTGGGCTTTGGATAGTTACTCAAACTACTGATATCAGCGAGTGTCCTTCGCAGGGTGGCTCAGCCCGAGAAGTAGGTAGGGTACCGAGCCACAGCTCCTGTGTATCAACAGAAGCTGGTTGATCAGGATTCCTTGTGGTCACCTTCCACTGGAGGTTTCTGGCTGCCACAGTTGGAGACCTCCAGATAGACCCTGAGTACACCGGAGACGTATGTGAAGACCTTGTGATCCCCAGGAGGAGCTGGAAAATGACTGGAGGCTTTAAAAAAAACAGCTACGTTTGTGTGATTGGAACAAGGTTCAGTTCACTGTATCTGTTGACTGAAGACTCAGTAGCTGGGTCATTTCCTTTGACTTTGACTGTTTCACTTTGGGTTCGAAAACAGCTTCATGCCCCTGAAACTTTCAGGTTCTTTGTGAATGTTGAATGTCCCGCCAGCTCTGGTCCATGTTGGACCCAGACTGTCTTAGAGACCCGTTACACTGAAGCTTCAACCCTCTCTTCTCTCTCTCTGTTAATTGTTGCAATTATCGTCCTGATTTGAGCTCGGTGGGAAAACGCAGCAGGACGTGTGTTCGTGTGTGTGTGTGTGTGTGTGTGTCTGTGTGTGTGTGTGTGTGTGTGTGTGTGTGTGTGTGTGTGTGTGTATGTGTGTGTGTCTGTTTGTGGCGGTGTCTGTGTGTGTGTGTGTGTGTGTGTGTGTGTGTGTTTGTGTGTGTGTGTGTGTGTGTGTGTGTGTGTGTGTGTGTGTGTGTGTGTGTGTGTGTGTGTGTGTGTGTGGTTGTTTGTGGAGGTGTCGTGTGTGTGTTGGTGTATGTGTGTGTGTGTTCTGTTGTGTGTGTGTGTGTGTGTGTGTGTGTGTGTTGTGGTGTCTGTTTGTCTTGTGTTGGTGTGTGTGTGTGTGTGTGTGTGTGTGTGTGTGTGTGTGTGTGTGTGTGTGTGTGTGTGTGTCTGTGTGTGTGTGTGTGTGTGTGTGTGTGGCGGTGTGTCTGTGTGTGGCGGCGCCTTGTGCCATTTTGACAGCTGCAGATTTCCTGGGGGCAGTGAGGACGCACACACATACACACACTGTTAACCACCCTCCTCCTTGTTTGCACTATAAAACACACACACAGACACTGCCACACACGCACACACATACACACACCTCCAGGGCAAAGCTCGCTTCCTGTCTGCTGATGCGTGGCAGCGAGCGGCTTCGTTTGACAGACTCACAAACACATCAACACACTCACACTGTGGCTGCTCAGCTCTTCGTTACGTTCATGTAGAAAACAGAGTTGTGCTAAATAGAAATGTGACAGAACATAAACACACATTTTAATCTTTTACCCTCCTAAAGATAGAGGAAAAGATTAATAATAAATGAACTATTATTAATTATTTACAGCATCGACATGTTTAAATAGCAAAATATGTACAGGGGGCTCTGAATGTAAGATGAACTCATTGCACCATTTTCTTATTGTAAGCAGCTTCCTGTATCTACACATATTTTCTGATTCATGGTTACTTTTTCATAAACCTGTAAGATGGGTGGTTTAAATTCTGTCTTAGAGCACTTGAGCAAGGCATCAGTAGGTCTGCAGAAACTTTACTGATTAAGTCTTAGATGCTGTCTAACAGCAGATACATTAGGTATTGTGACAGTAGTAATTCCAGTACTGTTGGTAGTACCGGGTTTGTCAGTTGGTTCTAATGCACTGAAGACTAAGTGGTGTAAGAGCTGGTGTCGTGACAAATCAGCCATTATTGTAGTACTTGTACTGAGCCTAGTCACACCCAACCTGAATCCACAGGTCCAATGAGACCTTGGTGATTCACCTTTAGGAGCATGTTGTCACACCTGGAAACAGATAAGTCGTCCATTCTGACGGTGAAAACGTGTCAGACAAAGGAGGATGGAGATTTTCAGCCTCTTCATGAACATTTGACTCAAAGCATATTGATGCCTTAACAGTTATAAATGATGTGCAATAGAAACACACACACACACACAGAAACACACACATACACACATACATACACACACAAACACAGAAACACACACATACAGAAACACACACAAACACAGACAGAAACACACACACACACACAGAAACACACACACACACAGACAGAAACACACACACACACACAGAAACACACACATACACACATACATACACACACAAACACAGAAACACACACACACAGAAACACACACAAACACACACACACACACACAGAAACACACACACACACACAGAAACACACACATACAGAAACACACACAAACACAGACAGAAACACACACACACACACAGAAACACACACACACACACAGACAGAAACACACACACACACACAGAAACACACACACACACACACACACACACAGAAACACACACACACACACATACATACACACACAAACACAGAAACACACACACACACACACAGAAACACACACATACACACACAAACACAGAAACACACACACACACACACAGAAACACACACACACACACACAAACACAGAAACACACACACACACACACACAGAAACACACACACACAGACAGAAACACACACACAAACACAGAAACACAGAAACACACACACACACACACAGAAACACACACACACACACACACACACACACACAAACACAGAAACACACACACACACACACAGAAACACACACACACACACAGAAACACACACATACACACATACATACACACACAAACACAGAAACACACACATACAGAAACACACACAAACACAGACAGAAACACACACACACACACACAGAAACACACACACACACACACACACACAGAAACACACACACACACACACACAGAAACACACACACACACACACACACAGAAACACACACACACACACACACACACAGAAACACACACATACACACATACATACACACACAAACACAGAAACACACACACACACACACAGAAACACACACACAAACACAGAAACACACACACACACACACAGAAACACACACACACAGACAGAAACACACACACACACACAGAAACACAGAAACACACACACACACACACAGAAACACACACATACACACATACATACACACACAAACACAGAAACACACACACACACACAGAAACACACACACAGACAGAAACACACACACACAGACAGAAACACACACACATACACACACAAACACAGAAACAGAAAGCACTCAGGAGTTGTGGGAGCAGAGGTAACAGTGCTATTTTGAACTGAGTCTGGAAAACTAGTGTCTGTGCTTCTGTGTGTGTGTGTGTGTGTGTGTGTGTGTGTGTGTGTGTGTGTGTGTGTGTGTGTGTGTTTAAGACCTTCTGACATTGATAGATGCCTGTCAGCCTGTTTTTTTGGGTTTCATTTCTTTGTGGCTAACAGAACCCGGTCGTCCAGCTCATGCTGATCCCTTCACATGTCTTTTTTTCTCAGGTCTCTCCATCTGACCCGTCTCACTCACCCAGCCATCCACCTCACTCTCCACAGCACTCGCAGTCGGCCCGATTCATCCCTCCAGAGGTCCGCCGGCTCATTGTGAACAAAAACGCTGGAGAGACACTGCTGCAGCGCGCCGCTCGGCTGGGATACGAGGTAACGGGAAACACAGGTGGAGCAGGTGGAGAAGGATCTACGACTGCCTTTCAGTTTCTTTTTCCTAAAGAAAACACCTTCATTTGACCCAACCTGGAGTACACAGACACGATTGAGACGTTTTTGTCTTTTGAAGGAGGCGTAGGACAAAATAAATAGTGAAAAGAAATTATTAGTGGGAAATGGAACGTCCATCGTTGTGTTTCTGTTGAGATCTGTCCTTCAGTTTGAACTGTTGCTCCGACAAAACAGCACATTTGAAGATGTGATGTATAATATTCTCACACTGGATGTCTGCAGTGACTCTGATACCTACAGTAAATGTTGATTGAGTCTGTATCTGAAACACACCTTTAAGGTGTGGCGGATAAATATAAATACAACAAAATAAAATGATACGAGCAGCATAAGAACTGGTATTTTCTAAATATATAGATATATAGAAGTCGTTGGTTCTTCTTCTGTCTCCTCAGAAAAGGAGCCGAAGAAACATAATGAAACCTCCTCCTCCTCTTTTCTTCCTGCTTTCGAAATGATTGCACAATGAAAAAAGTGTGTGTGTGTGTGTGTGTGTGTGTGTGTGTGTGTGTGTGTGTGTGTGTGTGTGTGATGGATAACGGCTTCATTTGCAAACTGAGCTCGTTAGCTTCACCGCTGCACCTCAACAAGGGAGAGAGAGTCAGGGTGACGCTTCTGAGCCCTGACAAGAGCTGTGACACTGTGCATGAAATATTCAAACAGCGTGTGTGGTTTTGACAAACGTCTGCACACACACAGAGTTTCTGCCTCCAAATGATTTTCAAACATCCACTGAATTTCAATCAGGGACAACTGTGGAGATTCAGTGTTGTAATGTTAATGTCACAGACTCGAGTCCACCTGATGGTACCTGCTGTTTATTCAGTCCACCAGAGGAAAGGCCATTGAAATCAAAAGGGTCCGTCCTCTGGGGAGCAGAAATGAGATCAGAATATTTGATGTTTTAAATGACAAGATTAAATTGATTTGACCATCCCCAAACCTCCTCTATAGCAGGTGTTACCCAAAAACCTCGGGATAAAATAATGCATTATATACTATCCTATAGTATGGCATCTTAAAACAGCATAAATAGTGAATTAATTTTGTTCTTGTTTCAAATTTAAAGTGTAATATATTATAGTCAGTACGCTGAGTAATCTGTTCGAGAGTACAAAAGTACAGAGGCTCTGGTCTTATTGGTTTTCCGTGTGCCCTTATGTCCAGGAAGTGGTGCTGTACTGTCTAGACAGACGGATCTGTGACGTTAACCACAGAGACAATGCCGGGTACTGTGCCCTGCATGAGGCCTGCGCCCGTGGCTGGTTGGTAATCGTACGCCACCTGGTGGAGCACGGTGCTAACGTCAATTGCAGCGCTCAGGATGGAACCAGGTACGAGTCGTCACAGGAGTTTGTTTCAATATGTGGTTGTTTGCGACCTCTAGCTCAGGTGTGGTGTCCAAACCTTTTAACCTCATTGCTCATTAACGTGGATTAATATTGAACCAATATCATTATTATAACGTACAGAACTTTAAGGCTCATTTCAGGACTTGAGGAAAAATCTTGACTCACTGTGAGTAAAAGCTTATTTTACCTTAAGAAGCAGACTTTTACCTTTACCAGCCTCATTTCACCCTGTTGAAAAAGATTATTCTACCTTAAAGAGAATTTCAGTATAAGAAAAAAGCTAATTTTACCCCAAGAACAACCATAATTTCTTATATTGAGAAACCTCATTTTGCCTTGAATGGAACCTGAATAGATACATGCATCATCTGCGTATAGCTGTATCTTCACTAACTGAAACAGAACACATGCTAATGCAGGTAAAGCTTTGGTAACATTACTTTAAAAATGTTTTGTGTTTTCTAGGAAAGTAAAGTAAAGTTTATTTTCCCATTCAAATTAGGGATTACAATAATGATCTTTCTGGTTTATCTAATCATCAACATTCAGATTAGACGATTGGATGTTGAAACTTGGGAGTCAAAGTCAGTGTTGAAAGTTTTTATGATCAATTACCTTCAATATGTTATAAAAGTTTGAGGTATTTTCTAACATTGTCCAGGAGAAAAAATTATGTTTCATCTGAAATATGTAACAAAAATGCAAGGATCCCAAAAAAAACGTGGTTTACAGGGATAGAGAAAAGAAATGGAGCAACTAAAAGAAATGTCAAACATTGTCTGCTTCCAGCTTTTTCAAACCCAGACATTAAATTATCAGATTTTGGTTAAACAAGTCAACACCAGAGTGAATTGGTTTCGTGTTGCTCCTCAGGCCGCTGCATGATGCCGTGGAGAACGACCACATCGAGGTGGTGCGTTTCCTGCTGGCCTGTGGCGCAGACCCCACCCTCACCTCCTACTCCGGACGAGGGCCGATCAACATGACCCACAGCGCTACCATGGAAACTTTCCTAGAGGGTAGGAGGGGCAGGAAGGGGGTAAATGTGCGAGTGCTGCTTCCTCGTTATCTGTTGTTAACCAAACACACAACAGCTGCAAGACTCGGCACATCATCCTGCGTGCCACCGGGGTTTCCTCCAGTTCAAGTTCTGTGTGTTTAAGTGAATTTGTAAAATGTCAGCGCAGGTGTGAATCAGTGTTTTTGTGTTTTCTGTCCCAACAAATGGACCATTTCCTCCAGTTTGTTTGATTAAGAACTAACATGAGCAGCTGTTTTAGGAAGTTACTGAGCCTTCTTCACTAGGAACCAGTGGATTTGGCACTGAAAGCCATTTAACAGAGACCTTAGAACGTGTGAAGACAAACAGACTTTGTTGGTTTCTGTCTTTTCATGGAAAAATGTACATGGAAAAAATTGAATATTGCCATTTCTGATGGCTCGGTGGTGATATGGAACCATATATATAGGAACCAGGTAAAATACAGAAATGCAGGTTAATGTGATGTGGCCAGAAAGGTAAATGGACTGAAAGGTGGCACTTTATTTTAAAACTGAGCTTCTACTTAACTATAAATTACATATTACAAGGATACTTCCAAGAAAGGATTGCACAATTGTGTCCTAGTTATAAGGGCTCATTGTGTTTTTAAGAAATAAATATGTAGTAGTTCTTTGGTATTGATTAGATAGAAAATGTGGTAATCACTGAGTCACTTAATTTTACACGTCTGTTCTGTGGACGTTTGGTAAAAATAAAGTTAACTGTAGGGATACTGAATGTCTCTTGTTTGTTGAACAATATGCAGCATGCATACAAATTAAATGTATATTTATAAAGTATACATTGATCCATGATGTGTAGTAGCTTGATATAATGAAGAATGCGTTAGTCTTTCCAGGAAACTAGGATAAAATGGATCATTTTTAGAAACAGTAATGATAATAATTAGTTTATTTCTTAAAACCTCAGTTATAACAAGCAGGTACCTATGAACTGTACCCAATAAGACTTGTTTCCACTTCCCAGCGTGTCTGGCTTTTTGGTGATATCCCTGTAGTTAACACCTCTATAACCAGCTGATTGTTAGGAAGGGCTGAGGTACGATTTTAGGAAATTAGCTGAAAACATAAAGAATAAAGATTAAGAAACCAGAAGCAAACGGACGAGAGGAAAGCGACGCAGGCTGAGTGAGTGTGTGCCTGCCAGCCTGTCTGATTACCATTCCCTGCCTGTATCTGTTCTCTCTCTCTTTCCATCTCTCTTTTTCCCTCCGTCTCTCCAGAGGGGTTTAATGAGGCTTGTTTGCTGAATCCCAGAACAGCTTACTGCCACACACACAAACTCCTGCCAGCATCCGTCTCCTCAGCGTCATGCACAGCAGCGACGAGTCGGCACCGTCTGAACACAAACGCTCATCTTCTTCTTCCCATCGTTCGCCATGTGTCGTTCGGCTCTGTTGTCTTCATCTCACTGCCTTCATCCTTCATCTGATTGGTTGCCCCTTTAATCGGCCACAAAAGTCACTAACTCCCTGCCTCTCCTCGTCTCTGCAGACTATCTCTCTGACCTCCATGGAAGGTCAGAGGGCGATCCGGGAACATACTGGGATTTTTACGGCAGCTCAGTGTGCGGTTAGTTCACACATAAACACACACAATTATGCATGGACAAATCGTCAGGGGTCAGGGGTCATCCACAGGAAGACTGGAAAAGATAAATAATTTAGGATGAAATGTAACTGACGAACACATTTAAACAAAAAGATTGAAGGAACTGAAAGAACCGGGATTAAAGTAGAATCAGAGAAGTCCTATCTAGGTCTCAGTCAGTTCACTAGGGCCAAAAGAACTACGACAAAAGCAGGACTACCACTAAACTACTAGTACTAGTACAGTGAATACTGCTAGTTAGAACCTACTACTAAACTAGCTAAGGGACTAGCCCTAAACCCAGGAAAGAGTAAGTAGCCCAAAACAGAGGGGCTACCATGTTTTTTATGTTCACCTAGAACCTTCCAGTGAGGGAGGAGTGTACAACATTCTTGCCGACCCCCCAGGACCAGAGGAGGAAGAGGAGGATGAAGATGAGGATGAATATGAGGATGAACGTGCCAGGAGGGAGGTGTTTGAGTTCGAGTTATCTGACCGACCACTGCTGCCCTGCTACAACATCCAAGTGTCACTTTCCCAGGGGTGAGTCAGAGATTCCTAACCACCAGGTTTTGTCCTCTTAGCAAGTCGCAGGCCAGAACGTAAGAAAGTAAAAAAATGTTCCCTAGAAATTAGGAATAAAGAGTTTAGTATCAAGGTAGTTTGAATGGAGCCAAGACTAAAAAGCCTTTTACTAGCAATACAAGAAGTTAAGGATGTGGAATGGAGCTGGGCGTGAACATGACCTAGGTCATTTCTGGGAAACTAGGATGAGGGCTAAAGACAGTAGGACCTGAGGGACTAGAACTATATTAAGGCTAAAAGAACTAGAATCATTAGCAGAACAAGAACATATTAGAACCCGACCAAAAACACTAATGTAACTGAGGCTAGAAGAACACGGGCTAAGGAAATCAGGGGTAAATATGGTATGGCTAAGAAAACAAGAACTAAATGAACCCTGACGTGAATTTATTACTGCCAAAGAAACTAGAGTTTCTATCTATTAGAGCAAAAGGAACTAAAATGTAGAAGGGACTGAGGCTACTCGGGATTCAAGGATCTTACATTAAAGGAACTAGAATCCGGACACATGGAACTTTAGTTCCAGGTGATTCTGTTCCACTGCAGATAGTTCCTCCTCTGTGTAGATGGTCGTGAAAACTGGCCGTGAAACTGTCAACACGTACAGGAACGATGGAGGATATCGAAGAAATGCAGTTCCTGTTTCTGTTTGAGGCTGTTTTGACACAGACTTTTGTTTCAGAGGAGACTGAAGGTAGTGGGATAAAAGTACGCTGAAAAAAGTGGAGAGTTTAGGAATCACTGAAGTTTAGATGAAGACAGCTGTGATTCATGTAGTAACACATTCTGCTGTAGTCTGCAGATTTTTCATGACAGCTGTTGGTATCTCAGCTCACTTAGAACGTCGACAAAGGTGGTACCAAAGAAAGTACCACTGCATTTGCTCAATGAAAAAGCCACAAAGACTAATGAGTCAAGTAAAGTAGAGCCAGTACCGTGCAGTGGAAACGTGTGACGCAACTTTTGGAGACCAGCAAAGGAAAGTGGAGCTAAAGATAAATGATACAACAGAACTAAACTAAAGAAACATCGGGGCTAAAATAACTGGAACCGGTGATACTTCCATACATTGTAGGTCTCCTGGAATACTGACTATTAAAAAAGGAAGTACAACTTACAGAAAGGAGATAAACTACTCCAGTGAAACCAGGGCAAATCATACTGTCAAAAATGTTAGCACTAAGGTGCTATGACCAGGAGAACCGAGACTGAACATAACAGGGCAAAGGGGCTAAGGTGAAATACACAAGGACTAAATTAGAGCTAAAGGCTCTGGTTAAATAAGTAGAAGAAATCAAATAAAGTGGTCTGAACCACTAAAGGAGCCACAGACCACACCCGCACTTTGTCTTTTCTTATTCACACTTGTTGTTTTTTTCTTTCACTCACACATTCGTCCTCGGTGTTGTTCGAACACGTCTCCCTCTCTTTCACACTAACACACACTCAGACACCAATTAAGGTGGAAAGCAGATCAGAAAAAGAAGAAGGGAGCAGAGGGAGAGAGCGAATGAAGGGTAGAGCAAGAGAGAAAGAAAAAGCTCCTCGACGGAGGAGAGGCGGGAGATAAAGGCTGGACAGACGGAGAGGTCGTTAACGGGGTTTGCAGCGCCGTGACAACGCAGCTAATTGGCTTTCACTTCGTCTTCCTCCCCCGTCGCTTTTCTCCTCCTCTCTTTTTCTCTCCTCACTCGTTCACTCGCTGTTTTTGTTCTCTCGTGTCTGATGTAGTATTAATGACTCTTCCTGGACACAAGGCCACCAGGCACCGACACTCACACTCATCCAACACTGGCGGGGTGTTTAACATTCCTGCAGCAACCGGCTTTAAAGCAACATGTGGCCTTGTGCACTGCTGTGTTTCAATGTGTGTGTTTGTGTTAGGCTTCCTTTGCCCTTGACACACACACATTGACAGACATTGTGAATCAATAAAAGCTCCACTGATGTCGGGGCTGTATTCAACTGCAGCAGCAGAATTTATAAAAGAGAAACTCTCTCTCCCTCTTGTCTCCTTCCTTCATCCTCTTCCTCCATATTCGCTCTTTGACATTTATATAAGCCGAATCAACCCGGGTGGGGGGCCTAGGATTATATCACAAATCAGTTTAGAGTAAGACTGCAATTTAGCAGGCTTTACAAATATCAGCTTCATTTAGAGATATAGTAGACTTATAGGATGTGGATGTTATTCTGTGCAGAGTTTGTATTATGGTCCTTCATCACATATTAAATACATTTGTTCTCGTGCTGTGTACAGAGTCTGTTTCGATACTGAATGTAAGGATGGGCACAGTTTTTCTGAGGCGACAGTAGCTCAGGTGGTAGAGCAGTCCTCTACGAACCAGGGTGAGTGGTTCGATTCCCGGTTCCTCCTGGCTACTTGCTGAAGTGTCCTTGGACAAGACACTGAAACCCCGTAGCGCCGACATGTTCTGTCTGGCAGCTGTTCGACCACAGTTTCCCCAAAGGGATCAATAAAATATTTCATTATCATTAAAAACCACAGTGAGAAGTCTCCTGTAGCCAGGACATTTGCTTTACGGATACTGATGCAGTTCATGCTCTGTTAACACAGAGGGCTTTGTATTCCTGACCTAGGCACTAATGACGAGTTCACACTGAGCTCTATGTGTTGCTTCAGTGCTCATTCTTGGTACGACACAGGTGTGTGTCACGGCTTGGTTCTAACAGTGTTTCTAGTTCAAAGCGGCCCTACTTATCATCTAACCGCTAAGATATCCTGCACCCCTCTAAAAGATCCATTCTAGGAAATATTAAATCTTATTAGATTTGGGTAATTTCATTCAGCTACTTACTAATTCAGCTTATCTTTATTTACACAGAACAAATTACAAATTAGCCTAAAAGAGCGATTTTTAGACCACATCCATATTTGGCACTTAAAGAGTTATATGGTGTATTCTGTAATCATTTTAGCATGTGTTAGTCTGAAAGCACAGGAGGAACACATTTATTTCAGTTTGGGAATAATAATCATTATGTTATTGTGTGTTTTGTGTTTGTTTGTTTTTCAAAGGAATACAAACGGATCCATTAAAACCACTGTAGACTCCTCTTGGGTCACTACAACTCCTTTCTCCATCACCTCTTTCTTTCCTTCAGTCCTAGGAACTGGCTCCTACTTGCTGATGTCCTGGGCCGCCTTCGAATGACATCTCGGTCTTTCCGGCGCCTCTTCCCACAGCTCAATGTGCAGTCCATCCCTGAAGATCAGTTCTACCGGCAGGCAATTCTTTCGCAGCTCCTGACAGGTCCTGATAAGCAGGAGCTGTCTTCATTTAGGCTGGACGTCAAGGACCCTCTGGAGCTGGTAGAGGCCACTCCTGAGCTGGCTGGCATGCTTGGCTCTTCACTGGAGTTTGTAGACAGTCGCTGGGACTCTCTAGAAGGTTCACCACCTCCTTCACCGCCCCCACCACCATCACCAAGACATCCACCGTCATTACTACGACAGGGGGCCGCAGAAGGTGTTGCTCCTGTGGACAGTGTGTTGGAAAACAGAACTGTAGAATCTGGAAAATGTCAGGGATTTAAAAACATGGGATATACTACTTCAACAGCTAAAATGGAAGCTAAACGAGATGTTAGTATGTGGGAACCACAAAGACAACAAAGCAAGAACACTAGAACCACTGGTCCTGCTGATGTGGACTCCAACATGTGGTATATCCAAAGTTTACAAAGTAAGAATGTTGGAATTGCTAATTCTACTCATTTGGACATGGACATGGACACTAATATGTGGGAACAAAAACCCCGACGTAGTAAGGATAGTGGGATAGCTAACTCTGCTAATCTGGACTTTAAGGTCCAGTCCAACATGTGGGAACCTCCAAGGCAACAAAGTAAAAATACTTGGATGACTAGTTCTGCTAATGGGGAGTATAAGATGGACTCTAACGTAATTAAAGATACTGGAATGACGAATTCTAATCTGAACTCCAACACATGGGAACCTCAAGGACAACAACGTACTGGGATCGCTGGTTCTGCTAATCTAGACTCTAAGATTGTCTCCAGCATGTGGGAACAACATCGCCATGGAAGTAAAGCCACAGGAATCACAGCTGGTAAATCATATGCAACAGTTGGTGCTAGCATGCAGGAGCCACAGCGACTACGAAACAGGAATATTGGAAATTCTGACATGGAAGTGGACGATTCCCTGTCAGAACCACAGCGACTACGGAAAAAGAATTCCAATCTTACAAATGTAAATGGTGCACTGGGTTCATATGTGTGGAAACGTCAAAATCAGAGGAGTAAGACTGGCGGAGCTTCTGCTTTGCTTAATGGTAGCGTTTGGGAACCACAACGACTGCGATGTAAGAATGCTGCCGTCACAAGCCCTGCAAAGCCAGATGCTGGGGAGAAAGCTAAAACATGGGAAAGCCAGGGAATAAAAAGAGTGGGTGGCAGCAGCACAGCACCCAAAAGAGAAGCTAATTCCTGTGACACCCAAGGAGGTAAGAACACAAAGATGGACAGTGCCTGCAACAGGAGCGTAGGCAATGTCAGAGTCCAAGTCCAGGATGTGGGATTGAAAGGTAGTGGAGGTGCCACCAGAAGAGATGTAAAAAAAGATCTAGGGAAGGTTGTTGGAAAGGGAGCGAGAGATAAAACCAGGTGATGACACAGTGTGACCCTATGGGGGAAATGATAAGACAAACAATACAGAATTCCATTAAGAAAATGATCATTTTTACAAAACACTGCAACATATGTGTAAATATTGTAATTGGACAACATCCTATTTGGACATTACATCCAGTGTGCAGAGACTGTAACAGTATTATGTGTGTTCTACATATTCTGCAAATATGTGTATTTGTATTTTATGAGTACAGACATCACTGTTCCTAATCAGTCCTCCCAGTTTCTGTTACGTGCTTGTTCTGGTCTGGGGAGTTGTTTGTTACCTCTGTGTGTAATTTTGTATTCAACATCCTGTTGGCTTTCGTCACCAAACTATTTATTGATCAATAAATATGAAATCATGGAGAATTAAAATGATTATTATCAATTTTAAAATGAACTGATGGTTATAGCTCATTAGTTTCATTGTTGTTACCACGTGTAAAATCACCTCTTTGGGAATCCAGCATCTCTGTGCAGTTATGTGTACAGTAAGTACAGAGAAACCATTTAGGGAGTACAGCTGTGGCCAACAGTGTAAAGAAGTGAGTAAGTAGAAGCCCACAAGCTGTGATCAACCTTGATCAGTCAGGCTGTGGTCCAGCTGCCAGCTGATGAAGAAGCAGGGTTACCTCTGTAAATATGACTCTTACTTAAACCTATTAACTCAGAAATGTATAAAAGTATCATCACATGGGAAAGGTGGGAAGTGCATCAAGTACTGTAATGAAGTACTATTTTTTGGTATTTGTACTATTTGTAGATTCAGTTTTCTGCTATTTAAGAGGTGAATGTATTTTAACTCGACTATATTTACTTTGAATTAGTTGAATCAGTTTAACTTTAAGACTTTGTCCTGTCCTAGTGGGAAATTCCTGAGCAACACAGCACGAGGTAACGTCATTTGAACTGTAACTAGTAAAGAATCAGGGGTCAACACGGCAATAGACAGAACATCGTGGGACGTGGACACAGTCCAACACACATCATCAGAACCAGCTGGAGCAGGAGTGTGGGTGGAGCCGTGCAGTGTGACTAGATGATGAAGCTCACCTGTGGAAAACAAGGAAGCAGCTGCATCTGATGCTGGGTAAGAAACAAACTGCAAAACTCAGGAGGCTTTTTAATCCAGGAAGGTTTATAGAGCTGGACGGACGCCGACCGACCTACAGGCTCACGGTGCTCGTATTAATGAGTACGTTCCAGTTTCTTCTGCTTTTTAAATCACAAATCATCACGTCAGAGGAGAATTAGACTAAGATTAAAAATCGTCTCAGTGTCGACTTCATGGGGCAGCGTGGTTTCCTCTGGTGGTTCATTAGTCACTTTATCCTGCTTCAAGACCCAGCGACAACACGGATCAGCTCCAGAACCCCCACGTGGATAATGGATGGATGGGGGTGTTTTTAAAGTAGTTCAACTCCACCAGAGGCCATCAGTAATTAGATTCTACTAATATACAGTATTCTATGCAGCAGTATTACCACTGTTACTGAAGTACAAGTACAGCGTCTGTGTGTTTGTATATAACGAGCTCATTTACATCTTATTCTGTGGGTGTGTCTAATTACAGGCAGTGCAGCGACACACAGCAACATTTCATATCTGCTTGATTGATTGATGGTTTTTACTGCAGGACCTCCACTCATGCATGCTGGATGTTTCCTCTGTGCTGTCAGCCTTTGATTCTGACACTGAACGAGCTGGAGAGTCATTCACATAAGGTACTGACCGGTTTTCTTACCTGACTTATCCCATTTGATGATCTCAGAAAACTGCTCCACGTTTTCCAGCTGCAACATTCAGCAGTTTTATCTAAAACTGAAATATCTGAATCCTTTTTACCACGGCTAACATGAGCAGATGTTAAAACTGAAACTAGATGTGTTGGTTGGTTAGAAACCAATAAAAGTTATTTATTGGTAAATGACATGGTTTTAAGTAGTTTGGTCTGTGAGATCTAACTCTTAGTTGGTTTTTACTGAGTTAGGCGGTCGGACAGCTGGTTGCTTGTGCTTAAACAGCTCGTTAGCTGCTGTAATGGTTGGTCTGTTTGTAATATGTGGTTGGACAGCGGTCGCTGAGCTGGTTGATGGTTGATCTTTAGGTGTTGGTTCTTGATTCATAAAATAAATACTGACAACTATTCTTCAATACAGGTGAATGTTTAATCATTAATATTAAATTGATCATTGATTGATTGACTAACTGCAACATGAGCTGATCAGTGATTCAACCAATCAACCTTCCTGTGTGTGTTCTTCAGTTACAACACACACACACACACACATTATTGTGAAGCTCCATGGCAACGAAAGAAGCTTAATTGGAGAGAAAAATCTGAGAAAGGTGTAGTGGGTGTAGTGACAGAAAGGAGCGAGCTGATGAAGTATGAATGAGTCGTGATAAGATGTGTTGATGTGTGTGTTTTCTACCTTGGCTGCTTCCTCGTGTCAGCATCACTGACATCAGACAAAACAAACTGAATCTCTGTTTGTTCATATCACAGGTTACATATTAAAAAACGTGACGGGGAACAAATGGATGCAGCTAAGACCTTTAAACCACGACTGGGTTACTGGACACGTCGCCCCCCCCCGGACCAGCGCCACGGTATATTATATATAATATGGTGTTGGCTTCCATCGCCATCACCAGCCTGAGGAGGAAACACACACTTTCATTCATTGTAGTCACACAGTGTGTGTGTGTATTTCCATAACCGTGTGTTTAATAATGTGTAACTGTGTGTGTGTGTGTGTGTGTGTGTGTGTGTGTGTGTGTGTGTGTGTGGCTGCCCAGTGCTGAAGACGATGGATTGAATTGCTAATGTACCACATGGGTGGAGTGTGTGTGTGTCTGTGTGTGTTTGTCAGTGTTTCAGTGTGTGTGTGTGTGTCTGTGTGTGTTTGTCAGTGTTTCAGTGTGTGTGTTTGTCTGTGTGTGTGTGTGTGTGTGTGTGTGTGTTTGTCGGTGTGTGTGTGTGTGTGTGTGTGTTTGTCAGTGTGTGTGTGTGTGTTTGTCAGTGTGTGTGTGTGTGTGTGTGTCGACTGGCTGTTTAGCGAGACGAGCAGCGCTGCTGATGAATATTTAAACAGAGAGAGAGCAGCCATCATTTATTGATGTTGGTGAAGGGAAAGAGGAATAGCCTGTGTGTGTGTGTGTGTGTGTGTGTGTGTGTGTGTGTGTGTGTGTGTGTGTGTGTGTGTGTGTGTCACTGTGCACGTGAAACTGCAGATGTCTGAGTTTGAGTCGACTCGCAGAGATTTGTCGTGGGTTCTTCTCAGGATTCATGTTTAAAACCTCAGTGTTTGTTACCAGCGCGTCACAGCTACTTTCCAACTTCCAGTTCCAAAACCAACACTCCCACAGTCCCTCCCAGTTCAAGACTTGTTATCGCACTGGACCAGTTGGAACTTGCCGAGTTTGAATGAAGCTTAGGAAAAGCTGAATAAGGAAAAACTGCAGCTTCACGATCTGATCGCTCTGCCTCCATCAGTTTCCGTCTTCAGACCTAAATGAGATGAATGTGCGATAGCTCGACTCATGTCGTCCCATCGTATCTGTCCCGTATTTGTCGTCTCGTTGTGTTTCATTCCAAGTTATGGTTTCGTATCCGTATCTCGACTCACGTCATGCTTTGTGTCATCGTGTCTTATCTCCCGTCCTCTGAACTCATGTTGTTGTTCTTCACCTCGCTCACAGACTAATTGCTGCCTCTCTCAGCTCTCATCTTTCAAAGACAGCTGGGGGGGGGGTTGTTTATTGTTTACACGTCAGGAGGGCAGAGGTCAGCAGACGCGACCTCAGAGAGGTGTTGACAGCACGAGCCGAGCAAACACAAAAGAGACCAAGAAAAAAAGGTTCAGAGAAATGCACGAGGGCGAGCGAGGATGTGTCTGCATTGTGTGTGGGAGAGAGAGTGAGGGTTCAGACGGGTGCACATGAGGGCGAGGCAGCATGTGTTTTTATGAGAGAGAGAGAGAGAGAGAGAGAGAGAGAGAGTGAATAATGGAGGAGGGAATCCGACGGTTTCAAGGTTCCCCTCTCCATCTCAGGCTGGTTCACACACACACACACACACACACACACACACACACACACACACACACACACACACACACACACACACACACACACACACACACGTCTACAAACCAGCTTTTTAAAGTGTTTTAATGTTGAAGGATAAAAAACAACGAAATACCAACATACAGTGTTTTTTATTATCATGATAATAACTTTATGAATCCACCTGGGAACAGTGTGTTCAGGGTTCAGTGTCTTGTCCAGGGACACGTCCACGTGTGGCTGGGAACCCAGTATCGAACCATTAAGGGTCAAGAGGAACAGGTGGACTTTCCTGGTTCACTTCAGTTTAGAAATGATCAGATTAATATTAAGAATCATTCATTATGTCAGAGAACACACACTTTCACACTGAGGAAAACTTGATTGTTGGGTTTTCTCTATAATTTTTTGTATAAATATTTTCAGTAATGTCTTAAACCTTAAACTGTAAAGTGCCTTGAGATAACTTCTGTTGTAAATTGGCACTATACAAATAAAATTGAATTGAAATCCCCTCTAGATACAGGATTTACAGTGGCAAGAAAAAGTATGTGAACTCTTTGGGATTACGTAGAGTTTGCATGAATTGGTCATAAAATGTGCTCTGATCTTCATCTTACTCACAACAATACAAAAACACAGTCTGCTGAAAATAATAGTACACAAACATTATATGTTTTTATTGAACATAACATGTAAACATTCACAGTGCAGGGTGGAAAAAGTATGTGAACCCCTAGCCTAATGACTTCTCCAAGAGCTAATTGGAGCATGGAGTGAGCCAACCTTGAGTCCAATCAGTGTGATGATATTGGATGTGTTGCTGAAAGCTGCCCTGCCCTTTAAAAATACACACCAGATTACTGTTTCAGCACTGTTACTACTATCCCTAGGCGTGGTCGTCCTGTAAAGATGACTGCAAGAGCACAGCGCAGAATGCTGAATGAGGGAAAGAAGCATCCTAGAGTGTCAGATAAAGACTTACAGAAGTCTCTCAACATTTTTGTTGACACATCTACAATAAGGAAAACATCAAACAAGAATGGAGTACATGGGAGGACACCACGGAGGAAGCCATTGCTGCCCAAAACAAATTTTGCAGCACGTTTGAAGTTTGCAAAAGAGCACCTGGATGTTCCACAGCACTACTGGCAAAATATTCTGGGGACAGATGAAACCAAAATTGAGTTGTTTGGAAAAAACACACAACACTATGTGTGGAGAAAAAAGGCACAGCACACCAACATCAAAACCTCATCCCGACTGTAAAACATGGTGGAGGGAGCATCATGGTTTGGGGCTGCTTTGCTGCCTCAGGGCCTGGACGGATTGTTGTCATTGATGGAAAAATTAATTCCACAGTTTATCAAGACATTTAGCAGGAAAACGTAAGACTACCTGTCACCAACTGAAGCTCCACAGAGGATGGGTGATGCAACAGGACAATGATCCAAAGCATACAAGTAATTCAACAAAAGAGCAGCTTCAACAGAACAAAATACACCTTCTGGAGTGGCCCAGTCAGAGTCCTGACCTCAATCTGATTGAAATGCTGTGGCATGACCTTAAGAGAGTGATTCAAACCAGACATCCCAAGAATATTACTACACTGAAACAGTTTTGTGAAGAGGAGTGGTCCAAAATTACTCCAGATCGTTGTGCAGGTCTGATCTGCAACTACAGGAAACGTTTGGTTGAAGTTATTGCTGCCAAAGAAGGGTCAACCAGTTATTAAATCCACCCTGTACTGTGAATGTTTACATGTTATGTTCAATAAAAACATATAATGTTTGTGTACTATTATTTTCAGCAGCCTGTGTTTTTGTATTGTTGTGAGTTAGATAAGGATCGAAGAACATTTTATGACCAATTCATGCAAAACTCCACGTAATCCCAAAGGGTTCACATACTTTTTCTTGCCACTGTAGATACACACTTGTTGTTTTAGAGTCACAGCAAAAAGCCCAGAGTCACTGGACGTTGACTGTTTCTCTTTAGCAGACATTCAGCTGCTCCGACTCCACCTGTCGATTCCTCAGTGATGGAGGCTCTAGTCTGTAGCTCTGCTGCAGGTGGACTGAGGATAAAGTAGCTCCAGAAAACCCAGCAGAGTGTAACATCGTCAACAGAAAGTTTGTGTCTTCACAGAGTCTCAGGAACAGGACCGAGGAAAAACAGGATTGTGCACAGAAACACACACACACACACACACAGACACACAACGCAGTGTGTAGTAAATTAGACAGCCTCATTATTCAAATTGACTCGCTGGAGAAACGCTGCACTCGTCTCGTTCATGGCTCAACAGAGAGAGACCCCTCCCCCCCCTCCTGTCACTCACGTTCTCCTTCTCGACCTCCTTCCTCTTCGTCATCTTCTTCCTCTTCTTCTTAGTCCTCTTCTTCCTCTTCATCTTCTTCCTCCCTTTCTCCATCGTTTCCCTTTCCTGTCACAATTTAAGGAGGGGGACGAGGCAGGAATGAACTTAAACAGGATTTATTAAACACACTACAAAAACCAGGGAAACTAAGGCGGGTGTCACCGACACTACAAAAACATGCAGAAACACGAGAACAAAGTAACAACTTAGGGATCAAAGGATGAAGCAAAAACCACTGCACAAGGGCAGGAAAACACTCACGGGGAAAAAACAGGTAACACAGTCCAGAGTTCAGAGGGGGAACAAAGTCCAGGGAATCCAGGGGGGAAGCAGACAGGTCTGAGGAGGACAGGCAGGAACAGGCAGGTTTTGTAGGCACGGGAAACGGGTTGGGAGCGACGCTGAAGACAGGTTGGGAACGACGACGAACTGACAGAGGGGAAAAGGGCTGAGGAGAGTTTTGTAGGGGAAAGTGGGCACAGGTGAGTCCAATGTTCAGCTGATTGCTGTGAGCAGAGGGAGAGAATGGGCTGGTGGGCGGAGTCCAGAGGGAGAGTGAGGTGGAGCAGTGAGGGAAATCCTCAGCTTGGCCTGATGCCAGGCCGAAACGGTGACATTTCCCCCCTCTTCCCTCCCGCATTTGATCTGTCACCCTGTCCTCCCCCTCGTTCTTTTGTTCTTAAATTACATCCTCGTTGTTGCCTCGTTTCTCATCCCGTCGCCAGGGGCTGTCGACAAAAACCGGCGAGCGCGCTAAACCATTTCCCACCATGCATCACTCCACTCACTCACACACATACTTCAGGTGTTGTAGAAATGTGCAGCTGATTGTTGAGGTGTGGAGTAAAATCACCGACATAAAAGACACTTTTGAAAGTTTCAGAATAAACAAAAACATTTTCACTAAGTCTGGATCCAAAGTTCCTCTCGGACACTGACAGTCGGATTCAGATGTATTTGACAGATCGGCGTCACAGATTTGAAATAAAATCTGAATCCACCAAAGAAGAAAACACGCGGCTCGCTGACTCCTGGATTATTTCAGCAGTTTCCTATGTGTTTGGAGTCGTGAGCTGTGTTGACAGGGATGTTTCTTATTGTACCTGTGACACAGTGACGTACGACTGCAGCAGATTAGCTTTACAGCTTATTTGACACCAAAACATGGCTCAGTGGGTTTTAACACTGCGTTTTTGCAGCAGTAGCCTCTCATGGTTGGTCTTCGTGGTCTGGAGGTTTTGTTGCGTGGCAGGACAAGTTGATTGAGAGGAACTTTTTCTCTGCACGAAACCTTCAAAACTTTGCTGCATTAAAGGAAAAAAACTCTGCGTAGAGGCACGGTACCTTAGTCCCTGTTGATCAGTTTACGTCTGAATGTTTTTGGTCATTTGGTTTCTGTTCTAACCTTTTTAGTCGGCACAATGTTTTTTGCCACAGGTGTGATATGAAATGTACATGAAGTGGTTTTCACTGAAGCTACTAAAGCTGCAGCACTTGTTCCCTGACACTGACAACTCTACCTCTGTTTGGTGGATCTGACGCTTTGTATGTTTGTGTTATGCCTCTGCAGACAATCATCTGACATAAAATCACCTTTAGTCGTGGAAATGACAAAACGAACTGAGAGCAGAGAGAGACCAGGATACCAGGAGAGAGACAAGCTGAAGAAAGAGATGGAGGCTAATAGATGGACCGCTCTGCTGCACTGACTGACAAGAAGGCAGCACAGGAAAGGGGAAGACAGAGGAAACAGTAAGTTAAAGATTACCAGACAAAGATGAGTTGTGAGGAGCACACATACTGTAGATACAGGTAGACTTACCTGGGAGGAAACCCTCCACCCTGCACTATAATCCTGACTACCACTGAGACGAGGTGGGTCAGGTGATCGTCACAGACACAAGCCCGACAATGCTGGACAGACACACAGTGTATGAGAGGATCATGGGAATGTTAAAAATGCTGTGTTATCATTATGTTTATGAGAAAAATCAAAGTTTACATTGACACAGGAGACCTGCTGCAGAGACACTGAACTGGAACGAGCAACTCCTCCTCACACTGACTAACATAAAGCTCTATGTGTGTGTTTATTCTGGGTAGACCTACATTTTTACTGGCATCTGCAGAGAAACGTGCAACAACAGTGTCCTCTGCTGGTCATCTTCAGTGAAGCCCCTCTGCAGAATATAAACAGAACAAGTAATGTGGTTTTCTTTTAATTTAAGTACTTGTTTCAGTCTGGAAGTAAATAGTTTATATCTAAGTTTGTAGTATAAACTTTACAGTACATATTAATTGTACACATATTGACATTAAATTAATTGCACATTAATGAATTATTTAAACATAACTATGAAATGTAGAACTCTAGTAGTAGTAGTGAAAAAACATCAATAAATTAGCGCTTGACTCTTAAGTTGGTTATTTAAATTAAACTAGTATTAATCAGTCTATCTATTGAATGATCGTATATATGAAGACAGGCACATTTTTCCCATTTATTATTATTATTATTATTATTATTATATTTCACATTTGCATGCTTGTGTAATGAGATACAAAAATAAAGTGCATCTGATTGCATGTTATTACACGGTTATAATACACGTTATAATACAAGTTATGTGTGTTATTACATGTGCAATGAGATGCAAAAAATATGTATTTCTTTGCATCTGATGATACGTGTTATAACACATTATGACGTGTTATGAGATGTTATAAATGCGTTATTACATTGTTGTTACAGGCGTCTACTAAGATAGGGAAAACATTTTTTTGCATCTCATTACACATGTGCTAAAACGCGTTATTACACACGCCTGTGTTATTACAGGCGTGTAATGAGATGGGGGGAAATTAAAAGCTCAAACGCATCTCATTACGCATTTTTTCACCTTATTTTAAAGGTGTTATGACAGTGTTATGAGATCACATCATTATGTATGTGTTATTACATTGTTATAAATGCGTTATTAGAGGCTTGTAATGAGATTGGGGAGAAAAAAAACACCTTAAAAGAAAGTATTTTTGCACCTCATTACGCATGTGGCATAAGATCGTTTTAAAGGCGTATTACATTGTTATTACAGTGTGTAATGAGATGCGAAAAATAGGCATTTCATTATTTTTTTGCATCTCATTGTTATGAATGCGTTTTATTACTACATGCTTTTAATAAGATGTGAAAAATAAAGCCTCAAAGGCAAGTTTTTTTTTGCATCTCATTACATGTTATTACACTGTTATTAAAGCGTTGTTACACTAGTTATTACATGTGTTATTACACATATTATACATGCAATACTTGCGTGGAAAAATTCTTTTTCATCTCTCATTATGTGTTATAACATGTTAGAAAAGTGTTATTACACTGTCATGTCTTATTACAATGTTACAAATGTGTTATTACGACGTGTTTTTGTCTCTCTCTTTTAGTTGTGTTTCCTCCTCTCTGTCTCCCTCTCTCCATTCTCCTCTGCAGGTATCCTCCTCCTTGGAGCTGTATATCTCCAGAGTCCAGTTACTGGTCCTACCAACCTGTCCAATGTTTTTCTGCTTGTTGTTGTTTTTGTTGCCTGCTGTTCTTTTCTCTCTTCTCTTTCCAATCACCCCAACCGGTCGAGGCAGATGGCCGCCCACTATGAGCCTGGTTCTGCTGGAGGTTTCTTCCTCTAAAGGGAGTTTTACCTCTCCACTGTTGCCTAAAGCTTGTTCAAATGGGATTGTTGGGTTGTCTATACAATTATACTTTGTAAGGTCTTAAATCTTAAGACACTGTAAAGTGCTTTGAGATTACTTCTGTTGGGATTATAAAACTTAATTCTCTGACCTCAACTCTGACTGTGTTGAAGATCAAGAAACAACGCTGGCAACACAATCAACAATCTCAACAATACAGAAAAAGTTTTGTTATCCGTAACCCAGAAAACCCTGGGCATCAAAAGGGTGTCTGTGTCCCTCTGGCACTCCATGTGGCTCTTCCTTCTACCTTCACTGCTGCGTTAGAAGCCATAAGCTCCTCCTGTGAACCTCCTCTGCTTTCACTTCTTCCTCCTGTCGTCCGTGATCGGCACCAAATCACCTGGTTTCAAATCGTGCAGAGGTCCAGTGGCTGTAACTGTCGGTGCAGCTTCGGCCTGTGAGTGAATAACTGAAAGGGAGAGATTTGAGATTTGAACAATACAGCTTCAGCTGAACCCCAGGCATGACAGGATGCAGCTGGTTAGTGTGTTTGTGTGTCGTCATGATACTTTATTTTTATTTACCTTCTAACCTGGAATATCTTCTTTCTTGTTCTTCATTTTTGCCTCTTTCTGCCACAAACTAAATGCTTTCTAAGCTGCTTGAAATTCAATTCAATTTTATTTGTAGAGTGCTTTTTACAATTGACATTGTCACAAAGCAGCTTTACAAAACCAAAGAACAGTACATGAACAGTGTATGTGTATGAATCATAATAATCAGTCCCTGATGAGCAAGCCGAGGGCGACAGTGGCAAGGAAAAACTCCCTGAGAAGGCAACAGGAAGAAACCTTGAGAGGAACCAGACTCAACAGGGAACCCATCCTCATATGGGTGATTACATGCTATGTAGGCAGCAGGCAGTCCAGTATAACAGTTAATGTCTTCAAGTTAATGTGGAGTCCAGTTAGTTAAATGCAGGCAGACTTGTTCCATTCCTGGACTATCGAGCGTTGAGTCGAGACCTCCAAGAAACAGCTGCCGACGTCCGCCGAGGCCGGGACCGACATCATAGTAGCTTGTGACCAATCCAGTCTCCAAACGCATCCCATAGGGCAAACGGTAGATCCAGGCGACGAGATCTCCAGCCAGAAGTTGGGCGTCAGGACGAGTCAGACAGGTCCAGAGGGCAAAGGGTGGAATGACGTGTAGCTCGACAGAGAGACAGGAAGAGGGAAATAGAGAGGTAGAGAGAGAGAAAGAGAGAGATGGCAGTTAGTTGTATTCACAGTCAGATAAAGTTTGAGGCGAATTTATATTTAGTGTAGTGCAGCAGGGACTCCGGCAGGACTAATTATGACAGCCTAACTAAAAGGGTGGGTTCAGAAGGAAACACAGACATGAGGGCGCACTGGGATGTAGAGCAACCAATCACTTCACCATCAACAAACCCGAGTGATCAGTGAGAGTTGGGAAGACAGCATCTAAACATACCAGTTCACCATAATGCTCTACGTCCATGAGTCCTTCCCAGATCTATTTACTCAAATGCTTGACTAAATAGGTAGGTTTTCAGCCTAGACTTAAACACTGAGACTGTGTCTGAGTCCCGAACGCTATTTGGAAGGCTATTCCATAACTTTGGGGCTTTGTAAGAAAAGGCTCTGACCCCAGCTGTAGTTTTTATGATACGAGGTACTGACAAGCAGCCAGCACCCTTTGATCGAAGTAGGCGTGGTGGATCATAAGACACTAGCAGTTCACTTAGATAATGCGGCGCAAGACCATTTAATGCTTTAAATGTCAAAAGTAGTATTTTAAAATCAATGCGAAATTTCACGGGGAGCCAATGAAGTGTAGATAAGATAGGCGTGATGTGATCGTATCTTCTGGTTCTAGTGAGGACTCTCGCTGCTGCATTCTGAACTAACTGAAGCTTGTTTATGCACCTGGTTGAACAGCCAGACAGTAAGGCATTACAGTAGTCCAACCTAGAGGTGATGAAAGCATGGACTAATTTTTCTGCATCATTTAGTGACAAAATATTCCTTATCTTGGCAATATTTCTGAGGTGAAAGAAAGCTGTCCTGGTGATATTATCTACATGAGCTTCAAATGAAAGACTGGAATCTAGAATCACACCAAGGTCTTTGACTGTTGCACTAGATGTAACAGAAAGGCCATCTAGAGTTACGGTGTGATCTAACATCTTGCTTCTAGCTGCAGATGATCCTATAACTAGTACTTCTGTCTTATCAGGATTTAGCAGAAGGAAGTTAATTAGCATCCAGTCTCGTATATCCTTTACACATTGCTCAACTTTATTAAGCTGTTTGATCTCATCTGGTTTTGATGAAACATATAACTGTGTGTCGTCAGCATAACAATGAAAGTTAATACCATGTTTACGGATAATGTTGCCCAGAGGAAGCATGTAGAGGGAAAAAAGCAGTGGGCCTAAAACTGAACCCTGTGGAACACCAAACTCCACTGGAGAGCATGTGGAGTAATCGCCATTTAGATCTACATACTGATAACGATCAGTCAAATAGGACCTAAGCCAGGAGAGGGCCGTTCCCTTAATCCCAACAACATTTTCTAGTCTGTGAAGGAGAATACTGTGGCCAATGGTGTCAAAAGCTGCACTGAGATCGAGTAACACAAGCATAGAGACACTACCCTGATCAGAGGCCAATAGGAGGTCATTTACTACTTTAACAAGTGCCGTCTCTGTGCTGTGATTAGGCCTAAATCCTGACTGATAGAGTTTGTGTATGTTATTTCTATGAAGATACGAGGATAGCTGCCCAGCTACTATCTTTTCGGGAATCTTTGAGATAAAGGGGAGGTTTGATAATTCATTCTGAATTAATTTCAGTAATTAATTCCTCTAAACCATCAACATGTCCTTTATCTCTAAAATCCTTGAAAAGATAGTTTCTAAGCAATTGTACGACCACCTGCGTAGCAATAACTTGTATGAAGATTTCCAGTCAGGATTTAGAGTACATCATAGTACAGAAACAGCACTGGTAAAGGTCACTAATGATCTTCTATTGGCATCAGACAGTGGTCCACTCTCTATACTCGTCATGTTAGATCTTAGTGCTGCATTCGACACTATAGATCACAACATTTTATTACACAGACTGGAACATGTCATTGGAATCAAAGGAACAGCACTAGAGTGGTTTAAATCGTATCTATCGGATAGATTTCAGTTTATACATGTTAATGATGAGTCTTCCATGCACAGCAAAGTCAGCTATGGAGTTCCACAGGGATCGGTGCTTGGACCGATTCTTTTCACTTTATATATGTCCCCTTTAGGCAATATTATTAGGAAACACTCTATAAATTTCCATTGCTATGCAGATGATACCCAGCTATATTTATCTATGAAACCAGGAGAAACTAATCAATTAGTCAAACTTCAAGCTGCTTAAAAGACATAAAGACCTGGATGTCCTCCAATTTCCTTAATCCCTAAATCCAGACAAGACAGAGGTTATACTGTTTGGGCCTAAAAATCTCAGAGACATTATGTCTAATCACATTCTCACCATTGATGACTTAGTTCTGGCCTCAAGTAATACTGTAAGAAACCTCTGAGTTATCTTTGATCAGGATATCTCCTTCACTTCATACATCAAAGAAATCTCTAGAACTGCCTTTTTTCACCTGAGAAACATTAAAGTTAAAATTAGGAGCATCCTGTCCCAAAGTGATGCTGAAAAACTAGTCCATGCATTTGTTACTTCCAGACTGGACTATTGTAATTCATTATTAATAGTTTGTCCCAATAACTCATTAAAAAGCCTCCAGTTAATCCAAAATGCTGCAGCCAGAGTTCTGACTGGAATTAGCAAGAGAGATTATATTTCTCCTACGTTAGCTTCTCTCCATTGGCTCCCTGTAAAATCCAGAATTGAATTTAAAATTCTTCTCCTCACTTATAAATCTCTTAATAATCAGGCTCCATCTTATCTTAAAGACCTCATAGTTCCATATCTTCCAAGCAGAACTCTCAGTTCTCAGACTGCAGGTTTACTTGTGGTTCCTAGAGTTTCCAAATGTAGAATGGGAGGCAGAGCCTTTAGCTACCAAGCCCCTCTCCTGTGGAACCAGCTCCCAGTTCAGGTTCTGGAGGCAGACACCCTCTCCACATTTAAGACTAGACTTAAAACTTTCCTTTTTTATAAAGCTTATAGTTAGAGATGGATCAGGTGACTCTGAACCATCTCTTAGTTATGCTGATATAGGTTAGTCTGCTGGGGGACCTCTACTGATAAACTGAGCTCCTCTCCTCTCTCCTTTCTCCTCTATCCATTCTAATTCTACCATTGCATGTCATTAACTTTGTGTCTTCTCTCTCCTGTAGTTGTGTTTCCTCCTCTCTGTCTCCCTCTCTCTGTACTTTTCTGCAGGTATCCTCGGCCTGGAGCTGTAAATCTCCAGAATCCAGTTCATCTGCCCAATGTTTCTTGATGCTTGTTGTTGTCTTTATTGCCTGCTGTTCTTTTCTCTCTTCTCTTTCCACTCACCCCAACCGGTCGAGGCAGATGGCCGCCCACTATGAGCCTGGTTCTGCTGGAGGTTTCTTCCTCTAAAGGGAGTTTTTCCTCTCCACTGTTGCCTAAAGTTTGCTCAAATGGGATTGATGGGTTTTCTCTATAATTTTTTGTATAAATATTTTCTGTAAGGTTTTAAACCTTAAACACTGTAAAGTGCCTTGAGATAACTTCTGTTGTAAATTGGCGCTATACACATAAAATTGAATTGAATTGAATTGAATTGATATCGGCCTGTAATTGGACAGCTGACAGGGGTCGAGATCAGGTTTCTTGATTAGCGGTTTAATAACTGCTAATTTAAAACACTTTGGGACATACCCACAGCTGAGTGAGGAATTTATGATTGTCAGCAGGGGTTCTATTATTTCTGGCACTATCTGTTTTAGAAAGTGTGTCGGTATGGGGTCTAATGTACAGGTTGAAGATTTTGCAGAAGAGATGAGGGAAATTAGTTCATTCTCTTCAAGAGGAGTGAAGTATTCTAGGTACTGATCTGCTGAGGTTAGCTCGTCACCTGCGTCAACTAAATTGTCTGGTTTTAAAGCTTGAATTTTCTGCCTTATATTTACAATTTTGTTATTGAAAAAGTTCATGAAGTCCTCACTACTGCACAACGTTGTTATGGAGATTTCTGCAGTGGTTTTCTTTCTAGTTAATTTGGCTACTGTATTAAATAAAAATCTAGGGTTGTTTTTGTTGTTTTCTATAAGAGTGGAGAGATACGTTGATCTAGCTGCACTAAGAGCTTTTTTATAGTTCAGGATGCTCTCCTTCCATGTTATCCGAAATACTAACAATTTAGTTTGGCGCCATTTACGTTCTAACTTTCGAGCAGTCTGTTTTAAGGCGCGCGTGTCATCGTTATACCAAGGAGCAAGTTTCTTATCTCTGATGACTTTTCTTTTAACTGGAGCTACTTTATCTAAGGTATAACGTAATGACGACTCGAGATATTCAGTCGCCTGGTCTAGTTCTGTGGTGTCAGACGGTGATCCAATCAAAGTTGATAACTCTGGAAGATTACTATTCAATTCAATTCAATTCAATTCAATTTTATTTGTAGAGCGCTTTTTACAATTGACATTGTCACAAAGCAGCTTTACACAACCAAAGAACAGTACATGAACAGTGAATGTGTATGAGTCATAATAATCTGATTGTACTAATAAAGCTCTGTGCGGTAGTTGATGTAAATGTACGTTTAATGAGTACACATTGTTAATATGACACACTGTAGTTGAAACAAGATAGTGGTCTGAGATAACTTCAGACATTGGGAGCGTAAGTAAATTTCTTATACTTAAACCAAAGGATATTATTAAATCTAAGGTGTGACCCGCTTTATGAGTGGGTCCTACTACACACTGATCTACTCCTAGCGAGTCCAATATGGACATAAATGCTGTTCTCAGAGGGTCTTCCGGATTCTCAAAGTGAATATTAAAATCTCCAGCAATTAACGCTTTGTCTACAGAAACAACTAGGTTAGAAAGGAAATCTGCAAATTCACAAAGAAATTCAGAGTAGGGCCCTGGGGGTCTGTAAATGATACTTAGCGGGATCGGCTGAGCAGACTTTATATTTGTATCTATACTTGTTATGTTACTATAAAGACATTCAAAAGCTTTAAATTTGTGTACATGTTTTTGTACGATAGTCAGTTTATCATTGTAAATAACTGCGACACCTCCTCTTCTACCAGTCAGACGAGGCTGGTGAATGTAGCTGTATCCAGGAGGAGTTGCTTCATTCAAAGCTACATACTCGTCCTCGAAATTCATATTTTTCAGGTTATTATGTCTTGTTTTCTTATTAGACTAGAACCAAACCTTTTCCAAGAGCTCTCTCTCCCTGACATCTCCTGGAACTTGATCTTGGAGAAGGAGAGCCAACTGTCGCTCACCAAGACTCCTCATTTTTGGAAATGCCAATTCGACTCACTCTCAGTTCCTTCATGCCACATACCTCTACTTAACAGACTTCATCTGACACTCGCTTCAGCTGGTTACTTTACCCTCGTTTCTCACTGGTACTGAAAGTATAAAGACAATAAACAATAGCCAACATATTGGTTCTAGACTCAGCCAGATGCTTCCTTCTTGCTGTGTGTATAACTCAGTTCTTATTTCCCCTGACTGCTCCCTGTTGGGTGGTCTCCTTCTGAGGACGGCCTCTCACCCTGCAGGAAGGAATCCTCTCTGTTGGATGTGCATCGTCCACTGAACTGAGTCTGATCCCACTTAATAATCAGAATTTCTGCCAAGATGTCTTTTGAGTGGTTTTATTCTAAAATATAAATAAATAGCATATGAGCAGGTTCAGCAGACGGACAGAGGACAGTCTGTTATCAGAGATCTGCCTGTTGTGGGATCAGCTCCTGGTCTCACTGTCTCCACACTCAAGGGCATCAATCTGAAAAATTTTACACATGTAACATTATTAAATAAGCTTATACAGGCTGCTAATGTGGATAATAATAATATTCTTAATTGATTAAGTTCAACACCCAAAGTGAAAAAAGTTGCTTGTGTGAGAGTAAAGATCGATTTGCTCAGGCAGTAAAAAGAAAAGAGATGATACGATTTTCTGTCTCGCTTGTGTTCATCTGTAAATTGTGTCAGGTTTTTATTCCAAAATATTCATTGTAATGGTATCGCGACAAAGAAATATTTGTAGTAAAGGACTGTGTTCTGTGTTCATATAGAAGGAAACAGCAGCAGGTAAAGGTGGAGCTGACTTTAACCTGTTTATCCAGAATAATCCATCAGAATAAATGAACTTCAAACAGATGTAGAGAAGTAACAAGTACTACAGAGGAGTGAAAGTATTTCAGTAGTTTGTAAATACTTTTTAAGTTTTTTGTGGCGTATGCACTTTGATCCACAGCAACTTACAAGTGAGGAACAAGGTACAAGGTAAAGGCAGGGCAAGTGTACGGAGGTCTTTCCTAAGGACCCCTACTGGAGGTGGACCACAGCTGGGATTGGAACCCAGTGTCCCACATGGAGGGCAGTGACAAATCAGGTTCACTTCACTGCAACAATTCCTACTACTACCACAAAATAAAAATACTACAAATAGTAAGAAATAGTAAAGTACAGGTACTTCTAAACTGTAAGTACAGTGCAGCACATAGTGGTCTCCCTTGTTGGTAGACCGGACCGTCTGCAAACAAGAAGATCACGTTTCCTGAACTCACAACCCAAGCACGCCGTCTTGTCGTGGACTTTTATTTTTAGGCACAAACACTGAGGGGTTGTCGCGTCGACAACTAACTTTAGACCCACAGTCTTATCAGGCTGATAGCTGATACTGTGCACGTGCAGCGCACACACAGAGTCAGTGCTGGGTCAACCTTTAAATGATAACAGACCAACTACAAATACTCAGCTGCAGCATCTGCAGTGACATCGTAACCATGAAACCACAACTAATTCGATGATCCAGCAAATCGCTAACTTCCAGACTACAGGAAAATATTTCTTCTGCTCTGCCAATCATCACACAACGTTTGTTCTAATTCATTTGACTAATTATCCTTATTTCCAACCAATACAATTTTGTGTATTTAACCTCACTGTCTCAGTTTACTCCACGAGAAACGGTCTCGTTGATCCACAGAGGTCGTGTCAGCACAAACACACCCTGCTCCCACAAAGTCAACACTGACTCAGACTTTATCCAGACAATACGACTGACAGATAATCTGCTGTTTCCACGAGCAACTGCAGAGCAAAGCACACTCAGTGAGATCAGGTTTTTGGTTTTTTTTGTTCAGTGAGTAAAGCTTTGCGGCGTCGTAGTGACATCACACAACAGAAAACAGACCTCGCCCTGAACCTCTGAGGAGGTCGACACTTTAGAAAAGTGTTTGTTCGACAGGTCGGGAGGAAAGAAACGAGTTTTAACAACTGTAGTACCACAGTAGTTGTGTACATCACCTTTGGTTCATTTATAATTTAGTCTCTAATCCAAAGGAGACAGAGCTGAGGTTTACCTGAGGTGAGAGGGATTATGGGAGATTACAAGTGAATGACTGATATCCAGTAATATGCACTACAACTGATTTACATAAGAGAGGAGTCTACTGTGGTAAACTACCAGAATAAATCCACAGAGAGACCAATTTATTAGGTACACACAGTAAATATAAGCCAACCCACAAGCTGTGCTGGATACTGAAATATCTTCCAGGAGCAAGTAAGGAATTAGTTTGGGACTATTTTCAGCTGAAATTTATCCACATTTGGTCTCTAGTGCGTATGTGGCTGCAGGACTGAGTCAAATTCAATTTACAGTGAGTGTTCATGGGTATAAAGGATTAACAGAATCTAACTTAATGCAACACTAACATGGAGGGTTTGTCCTTTAAACACCAAAACCTGACAAATGAAAAACTCACTTTTCATAATTATTTACTGTGGAACAATAACAGTAAAATGCAGAAACACATCATGTGGGAGTTGTGTACATTAAAATTTAAACCTCAGTGCATGCTGGGAAGGCTCGTCGAATCCCCTAAAATTAGAGGATTTTAATACTGGTTGAACTTTGTTATTCCCACAAAGTTCAACCAGTATTTTTGACAGAACCCTGAAACTAAGGTGTCCGGTCTATTTGCTCAACATCTGGACCGTGCTGTCGTCTTGGAACATGTGACTGTCAGCGTTCTGGTTACACAGGGACGAGATTGTTGTCAAACAATAAATATCTAAATGACTACTACTGAAATAAAAAAGGACAAACCATTGTAAAAACCAGAAAATGAGCAGAATGTCTTAAAAAAGAAGGCGACCACTGAGCAACATACACAGAACGAGTCATCTGAAGAGAGAAACAACAGACGTCAGCTACAGAATCCACAGAGCAGGTATCAGATCCACTTCGAGAGCAGAAACCCCAGCAGCAGAAAACGCAGACAGCCAGGCAGCAATTTGCAGAAAAGTTTAGTTCTGGAAAAATGTTGTATGGAAGCCAAGATTAACGTGATGGAAGTGGAGCAACGATGGCAGCTTCTAAAGCACTGTCCCACATTGATTTGAGATTAAAAAACCCAAACGCCCTAATTCTAAAATGTTTCCAAAGCCCTGGAAACCTGGAATAACTGCTCTCTGGCACCGAGCCCTCCCTCATACACGTTATCAGTGTAATGTACGTCTTGTACAGGGGAGGGTTCATCTCGTTTTGATCTCACACAGAGTGCACGCACACTCCACAGTGTAATCATATCTCTTTTGTTTTATCAGAGCTACAGACAATTTTACTTCTTCATGGGAAAAATTCAACATTGATCAACCTGCTTAAAACTCTGAGGTAACAGGAGAGTGAGGGCCTTTGTGTTTTTAAGTTTTCCTCAGTGTCATATTAGCCCAAAGAAGGTACAGATGAGGAAACAGGATACAAGACAGAAAATTCACCAAACTGTACCTTGAGGGCTGAGCTGTGTTTCTCAAACTCCCCTCAGATGTTCCTGCAGTGACTCAGCTTCCTTTATGCAGCATGATGACATAGAGTCGTTTAAATTGTATCTATCAGATAGATTTCAGTTTGTACACGTTAATGATGAGTCTTCCATGCACAGCAAAGTCAGCTATGGAGTTCCACAGGGATCTGTGCTTGGACTGATTCTTTTCACTTTATATATGTCCCCTTTAGGCAATATTATTAGGAAACACTCTATAAATTTCCATTGTTATGCAGATGATACCCAGCTATACTTATCTATGAAACCAGGAGAAACTAATCAATTAGTCAAACTTCAAGCTGCTTAAAAGACATAAAGACCTGGATTTCCTCCAATTTCCTTCTCCTAAATCCAGACAAGACAGAGGTTATACTGTTTGGGCCTAAAAATCTCAGAGACACTATGTCTAATCACGTTCTCACCATTGATGACTTAGTTCTGGCCTCAAGTAATACTGTAAGAAACCTCTGAGTTATCTTTGATCAGGATATCTCCTTCACTTCATACATCAAAGTAATATCTAGAACTGCCTTTTTTCACCTGAGAAACATTAAAGTTAAAATTAGGAGCATCCTGTCCCAAAGTGATGCTGAAAAACTAGTCCATGCATTTGTTACTTCCAGACTGGACTATTGTAATTCATTATTAATAGTTTGTCCCAATAACTCATTAAAGAGCCTCCAGTTAATCCAAAATGATGCAGCCAGAGTTCTGACTGGAATTAGCAAGAGAGATTATATTTCTCCTACGTTAGCTTCTCTCCATTGGCTCCCTGTAAAATCCAGAATTGAATTTAAAATTCTTCTCCTCACTTATAAATCCCTTAATAATCAGGCTCCATCTTATCTTAAAGACCTCATAGTTCCATATCTTCCAAGCAGAACTCTCCGTTCTCAGACTGCCGGTTTACTTGTGGTTCCCAGAGTTTCCAGATGTAGAATGGGAGGCAGAGCCTTTAGCTATCAAGCCCCTCTCCTGTGGAACCAGCTCCCAGTTCAGGTTCTGGAGGCAGACACCCTCTCTACATTTAAGACTAGACTTAAAACTTTCCTTTTTTATAAAGCTTATAGTTAGAGATGGATCAGGTGACTCTGAACCATCTCTTAGTTCTGCTGCTATAGCTTAGTCTGCTGGGGGAACTCTACTGATAAACTGAGCTCCTCTCCTCTCTCCTTTCTCCTGTATCAATGCAAATGCCACCATTGCATGTCATTAACTTTGTGTCTTCTCTCTCCTGTAGTTGTGTTTCCTCCTCTCTGTCTCCCTCTCTCTGTACTTTTCTGCAGGTATCCTCGGCCTGGAGCTGTATATCTCCAGAATCCAGTTCACCTGCCCAATGTTCTTGCTGCTTGTTGTTGTCTTTATTGCCTGCTGTTCTTTTCTCTCTTCTCTTTCCAGTCACCCCAACCGGTCGAGGCAGATGGCCGCCCAACTATGAGCCTGGTTCTGCTGGAGGTTTCTTCCTCTAAAGGGAGTTTTTCTTCTCCACTGTTGCCTAAAGCTTGCTCAAATGGGATTGTTGGGTTTTCTCTATAATTTTTTGTGTAAATATTTTCTGTAAGGTCTTAAACCTTAACCCTCGAGGCACCTTTAAAATTAACCTACACTTTTTACCTTCGGGACCCCAAACGGGCCCTCTCATAAAAGTGAAATAAAAATGCGATATATCAATATTTTTTTTCACTTTCACCACATCAGATCTCTTCAACAGCTTCAGACCTATCCATATATATAAAGGTTTTTATTATTTTTATATGTTTTTTAGGTTTTTATGCCCTTTTTGTCATGAGAACCCCCGATTTTTCAACAGGCAAAAACGCAAAACATGCAGTATTTACCAAAAATAAGATACAAAGTGAAATATTCCAAATGAGGGTATTAGAGCCTTGACTAAGTGAATATTTGATAACAACTTTGATTTTGATGCATTATTATTTTTGGAGCAATATGAGTTTATTCAAAAAACTTACACCTTTTAACTTCGGGACCCGAAACGGGCCCTCTCATAAAAGTGAAATAAAAATGTGATATATCAATATTTTTTTTCACTTTCACCACATCAGATCTCTTCAACAGCTTCAGACCTATCCATATATATAAGGTTTTTATGATTTTTATATGTTCTTTTAGGTGTTTATGCCCTTTTTATCATGAGAACCCCCGATTTTTCAACAGGCAAAAACACAAAACATGCAGTATTTACTAAAAATAAGATGCAAAGTGAAATATTCCAAATGAGGGTATTAGAGCCTTGACTAAGACAATATTTGATAACAACTTTGATTTTGATGCATTATTATTTTTAGAGCAATATGAGTTTATTCAAAAAACTTACACCTTTTAACTTCGGGACCCCAAACGGGCCCTCTCATAAAAGTGAAATAAAAATGTTATGTATCAATATTTTTTTTCACTTTCACCACATCAGATCTCTTCAACAGCTTCAGACCTATCCATATATATAAAGTTTTTTATTATTTTTATATGTTTTTTAGGTTTTTATGCCCTTTTTGTAATGAGAACCCCCGATTTTTCAACAGGCAAAAACACAAAACATGCAGTATTTACCAAAAATAAGATGCAAAGTGAAATATTCGAAATGAGGGTATTAGAGCCTTGACTAAGACAATATTTGATAACAACTTTGCTTTTGATGCATTATTATTTTTGGAGCAATATGAGTTTATTCAAAAAACTTACACCTTTTAACTTCGGGACCCCAAACGGGCCCTCTCATAAAAGTGAAATAAAAATGTGATATATCAATATTTTTTTTCACTTTCACCACATCAGATCTCTTCAACAGCTTCAGACCTATCCATATATATAAGGTTTTTATGATTTTTTATATGTTCTTTTAGGTTTTCATGCCCTTTTTGTCATGAGAACCCCCAATTTTTCAACAGGCAAAAACACAAAACATGCAGTATTTACCAAAAATAAGATGCAAAGTGAAATATTCGGGATGAGGGTACTAGAGCCTTGACTATGTCAATAATTGATAACAACTTTGATTTTGATGCATTATTATTTTTGCAGCAATAAGAGTTTTTGTACAAAATTTACACCTTTTATCTCCGGGTCCAAAATGGGCACTCTCATAAAACTGAAATAAAAGTGTTATTTAGAAATATTTTTTTTCAGTTTTACCACATTAGATCTCTTCAACAGCTTCAGACTTATCCATATATATAAAGTTTTTATCAGTTTTATATGTTTTTTTTAGTGTTATCCCCTTTTTGTCATAAGCACAGGAGAGAAAAACTCCTATGCAATATTTACCAATTTGTTATTTTCTGTCAAAAGATGTTTTGTTTTGTCATGTGTGTCTGTGTGTTTGCAATGCATGTTGATGCATAAACCACAGATCCCTGTGAGGTGAATTTAGCATGCATGCATTCCACGTTTGGTGCACTGGTTCCACACCCTTCTGCACTGTGGGCACAACACACACTGCTTCTGCTTTCTTGAGGTCCCTGGCTGTAGCTTCTCCTCCTCCTCTTCTTTCTCCACATGACCATGGTCCTGGCACCAGGCTTGTCAGACCAGTCTGTCTGCAGACAGTCCTCTGTGCAAATGCCTCCTCTTTGCCATGGCCGGGGCAATGAGAGCTCTGTCAACCGACTCTAAGAAGAGATGCCAGCTGCAGCACTTCATGCTGTTCCAGCATGGGTCCACAGAAGTGAGCAGGACATAGGCATTGTAACATGACATGTCCATCATGTCATATTCCTAGATATACTTGAAACCTGCACGCATATGAGGTCTGCATGCAGGCAGACAACATCTTCAGCCCATAATATCTTCAGACAACCTCTTCAACCCATAATTTCCAGGTTTGGAGGGCACATACTCTCAAATGCAGTCTCAGGGCCGCTGATCCTGACAAATGCAAAGTATAAGTCCATCCTGGGGTCAAGATGGGAGGGGGAAAGAATGTCAGGGGCTCTTCATGTGTGGCAGACCAAAGGATTTCCCCTTTTTTTGATCTCTATTGAGATATTACCACTTTCTCTTCCTCCTCCCCAGAGTTGAAGGTCACCTAGTTGCCTAGCAGGAGTTCCACCTCTCATCTCTCCTGACTCTCGGTTGACTTTTCACTGCTGGTAACTTGCTCCTCACTCTCCTCAGAGGACTGCAAGTCTGCAGCAGGGACCTCGCCTAGTTTCATTCTTCCCCTGATGGCTGTCTTCAGGACATATGACCAGCCAGACAAGGCTGCAAACTATTCTCCCTGCATGTTTATGCAGGTGCATGTCTGTGTTTACTACACATCCAATAGGAGAGACGAGGCTCTCTCTTGATAAAGTAACGACAAAGCCCAATTGGCCTTTGATGACACACACACACACACACACACAAAATGTATTCTCAATCACTTTCACTCTGTTTTATAAACTGAGCCCATTGGGCCTTTGATGACTGAAATTTCACATGCGGACACAGTAACTCTCTCTCACACACACACACACACTCACACACACACACATAAAAAATAAATTTTCACCCACATTCACACTACTCTTTTACATCAGTCCCACACACCAAGACCATTTTTGTGGTGCTCAGATTTCTTATTGCCATGCATTTTGGTAACGTAAGAGAACCAGTCCTCGATCGAAACCTTATGTGATAAAACCCTGCTGACCCTGGTGGTTTTGGGGGGGTCATGAACTGTAAGACCTTTTTTCCCTGTATTTTGAAGGTAGAGGCTTAGATTTATTTGGTATTAATGGGAAAAGAATGATAATAGGTCAGGATTACAGTATATCAAAAATATGTCGTTATAATGGAAGTCAATGGGACCAAAACGGGTCCCGAGGGTAAAGAGTGTATGCATTTTGCATATCTCCTATTCTATACACCTTGTAATAGAGGGGAATTGGAATTTTAAAATTTAGAATAAAAGAAAAATCCTGGGGAAATTTCATACAGATAGCCTTTGAATTGACTGAGATATTGAAAAATGAAAAACCAAAATCAGCAGAATGTACACGTTTGGTACCCCAAGGTGCCTCGAGGGTTAAACACTGTAAAGTGCCTTGAGATGACTTCTGTTGTAAATTGGCGCTATACAAATAAAATGGAGTTGAATTGAATTGAATCCAATTTATCATTTACTTGAACTGATCAGGACAAACTGTCAAAGAGAAAAGAGTAGAAAAGACTGGTGTAACAGATAACACACTTCTTTACATCTTGGTTTGGTCCAGTCTGCAGCACCATTTCATGTGGCTCTTACCTTCAACGGTGTGTCCTGGTTCAAACACCTGGTGGTCAGAAACAGTTAAATAGATTTAAACAGAAATAAAAGTAAATCAAAAATACTTCAGATACATCTTGAGCCCATTTCATTCCATTATCACACCGGTTATGACTACTAGAAGTAAATCACAATGAGAAAAGAACAAAAACACAGGAACACTCATCAAACCTTTAATTGCTAAGTCGGATATTAAATAGAAACAAATCATCGCTCTGTGGAAGTTACATTACTGGTTTAACATACAGTGGTTTCCACACAGTTCATGAAGAACACGGTCATTACTTTTCAATTAAAACATAAAATTTATTCAATAATAAAATTATTAGCCACAGTTTTTGGCTTCTGTTCCTGTCTTATTTTGTTTTTTTAGCTACACTTCAAATGCAAGTTTTTAGAATTCAGGAAAAACTAGCTGAAGTTTTGAATGAGCCGTAAGAGAAGTGATACCAGCACTGGTTCATTTTAAAGTACAGCTGAAACAACAGGTTAGTGGCACTGGTCAGTTTACTGTGAAAAACTGAAAATGCTCACGTTAAGAAGCTGCAGACGGAGATCGACCCTTTGGCTAATTAATTATCAAACCTTTTTCACTACTTTTCTGTCAACTGTTTTAACGTACAAAGAAAGAAACTCACTTGACTAAAAAACTATAATTAGCTGGTTCCAAACTAAAGCCATAGATCAACTTTATTCGTGATCCTTTTCTACTCTAATCATATTGTGTATATTTGCTGGATCACGGCAAACATTTGAATCGGGTCATGACCAAGTTTTCTTCAACATATTTTACATATAAAAACAAACTGCCTCCTCTGCAGTCGTGTGAAATGTGTTTGCATAGTTTTGAATTTACAGCATGAAATGGACGATAGGAGGGAGGATAAAACCCAAAGTCAGACATAAACCCTGAAAACATAGTGAAAACAGTAAGGAGAGACACAGAAACACCCACAGTGTAACTACAGAGCTCGACAAACAACCGGAGAAAACATCCGAGTTACAGCCCTTTTCTTCCAGCTTTTGTCCAATCTCACGACCCCCCAGGCCCTTTATGATGAATGAAAATGTTTCTATCAAAACATGCTGGTGTTCCTGCAGATTTCAGCTCATTACCTCCTTTACAACAACTGCTTCCATTTTTATTTGCTGGAGTAAAACCTGTTGCAGATTTATTCCATTTAAAAAGTTGAATTTGTATTTGTAGTACAGCACCTCAACAGCAAATGTTGTTCCTATTTCGGATTCAGTAGTTAAATAGTCATCGGCTGAATATTATCAGAAAGTTGATGAAGTGCACTCATTTCACACTACAACTGTTCACTTTCAAAGCACAAGACTTGGTTCACAATTTAGCCGTTTTTAGACTTCTGTATTTAGAGCAGTAGTTTCCAACATGTACACTAAAAGGATAAAGTGAAGTTCGTGTTTATAATCAGACATTTTCTTTTTCTTTCTTGTTCCACCATAGAACTGAAACAGAAACTGAAGCTGCAGCTGTTTTGTAGTTAATGAGCTAAAATGTGCGTTCAAACACCTGTATGGTTGTTTGGAACAGCTATGAATGAATTAGTCTTTGGTCAGTTCCCACAGCCGATTTCCTCCTTGTAGCGGTTCGTGAGCGTGTTGGCCTTACGCGTCAGTTTGGACAGAACCGCGTGGAGTCCTTTCAGGTGGAAATGAAACCGTTTCTCCAAGTCTTCCTCCTCTACGTCTGCCCGTGACACCTCCAACACAGCCGCCTTCTCCTTCCCCCGCCCATCACCCTGCAGGACACCCCACTCAATGTCATTTCGAATGGACTTCAGCAGGACATAGGAGCTGTACATGTCGCCATCCTGCTGGAAGCAGGGGGCGTCGGTGGTGGGCCGCACCGCCTTCACATCCTCAGTGTCGTCCAGCGGGACGTCCCGCAGCAGGCTGGGTACCATTATAGTCTGGTCCATGTTGTTGACGGCACCGATAAAGCGGTTCATGGCATTGAAAAGTGAGTTCTTCTGGTTGTAGGAGTCAGACAGCTGCATCATGGTGACACAAACCTGAAGTGAAGCCTTTTCTGCTCCTTGTCACAGTCAGGGACAAACTTAGCCCACTAATGCTCTTTAGAGGATTATTACGAGGCTACAGCCAGAACCTGGGTCAAGTCTTAACTTGCTCCTGATCCTCCAGACATGGATCAGGTTACACAGGTATCTCACCACTCATGTATGAACGTGGATCACAGCTGAGCCAGTTTCGTGACTGCAGAAGGTCCAGTTTTACCCTAAAAACCTGGTGTCCCAATAGTTTCCCCCTGAAAAATAAGCAGAGACAAAGACGTGAGGATGGTGGATTTAGATTCAGCAGCCTCAGGTACAAACCAGGAAGTCTGTAGCTCTGCTACATGCTGCTGCTTTCTGAGCAGAACCGGATATGAGCAGGAGCATCATTAGCTCAGAAACAGGGTCCATTATCGGACAGTGAAGTCTGCCGTCACTCTGCTAAAACTGGTTCGTTAGATTTTAATCGTCCTAAAACCTGGACTAACGCCACACTGCGGTTTTCTATCCATAAAACAAGTTCAAATGTTCGGGGACTGAACTTTAGTCTTTTCGTAAACGAGTTTATTAAAGAATTGATGATGTGTCCGATAATGGAACTAACCTTCCATCAGCGCGGAACATTAAAAAATCAAGATATAAATAAAATAATTCAAACTAATTATATGAACTTTATAAATTATCGTGTTTTCTTCGACTTTACTGACAAAGTTACAGCGTTTAACTCGGTTTAACGGGAACAAAGACACAGGAGCTAACTTTAAGCTACATCCGCCCCGCGGTGACGGATGATTCCGGGTCCGTTACCGTTAGTCAGCTCCGTTGCTCGGTCTCACCAACCAGGAAACTCCGCGGTCAGCTCACCGGGCCTCGGTGTCGCTCCTCGGTCTCGTCGCAGCTGGAGTCGTTGGTTCTGTGCTGCTAATCGGACCGGAACACGGCACCGGGAGGTTCGGGGGCTTTATGAGGGAGCAGCAGCCGGAGACGGGCGGAGCAGAGGCGGAGCAGAGGCGGAGCAGGGAGACGCGGAACCTCCGGAGTTAGCCAATCACAAGCGGGAAAGAGCGCTGACGTCACAGAGAATGTCGGAAAGTGTGACGTTGTTTACACGTTCCGGGACGTTAACGTCATCAAAGCCGAACGCGAAGCTTCACCTGCTCAGGTGAGTTTGTCGGTGTCAGAGGTCACTTCCTGTTTTCTCTTTTCTATGTGTGAAGACCCACAACAAACAAACCGGAAGTGATCGAGCAGAGCTGAGATGATGATGATTTATTATTATTTACATGTTGTTAAAAGTCGGTTATTAGTTCCCTGTCATTGGTCATTTCCATTATTATACTGTCATAAAGAAAGAAAAAGTAGATGGTTTATTTCCCACATTTAATCAACACCATGAGTTAGAATGAGTTTTAATACAAGCATCAACAGAGTCACACTGTAATAAAAACCTGACAATCAGAAATACTTGAATACTGCAAGTACTGAAACACACTGTGTCAGTGTGCAGCCAGAGCCTGAGAAACTTCAGGGGTCCTGGTCTAAAAATCAGGCCCCTGACAAAACCGAGTGTCTGTCAAGTGACATAAACAGAAATACTCAAAGGTCTACGTCCTAACTGTTCCAACATATGAAACGATCCTCATCACATTTGTTTCCAATTAATATAAAACTTTGTATAAGACATTCAGATATCACCAGGTTTCCATGGTAACAGCATCCCTGTGTCTTTTCTGTAAAAGAAAGAAAAAAAACACAAACGTTACCAAGACAGTATTTCAGTGTTTTGTCTGTGTGAGAACAGTTTGAGACGCTGAGAGTGAAAACGGGGGTTCTCTTCGTTCTCGACGTTGTTCTCAACACTGTGACGACCTCAAGTAGAAGCAGGTGTGGTTCTTACCTGTCAGACCATCTCGTACTGGTTTGCATTGACGACACGAGACAAACAACAGGACAGACACAGTCCTATCAGCTGGAGACGAAACACAGACTCAATTATTTCCAAGGTCTAAACAATAACTAATTTCAGATTTTAATAATGTAATATTTGTTTGAGAGGAACCACACAATTGTTCTGGTTTTAAATCAAGTTAATTTACATTATTTGTTTAATTTTAAATGATTTATTATTATTTATGTGATTTCTATTATTTATTTATTCTTATTCATCACTTATAACAGGCTTCTAATTATTCCTAATCCACAGCACAGTGTTCCTGCAGTAAATAGTACTGTGACTGTATGTTAGTACTGTGGTGTATTTTAGGGTTAATACCTGAGAGAAGGCAATACCAAAGGTAACTCCAGCGATGATTCCCATGTTGCTCTCTATGAAATACGTCACCAGCTCATAACAACCCTGAAGACAAAGAAAGACTTGTTACTACTACTACTACTATTATTATTCCTATGTGCTATGGATTTATTTATTTCGTTGAAATTTCAGCTTAGAATCCTGTGACGTGTAATAAAACATGTAAACAGCACTGAGAAATATTTCACTTTAAAAATGAATCAGTTTTATTTTTACTACAAAAGTTTTAGTGGCTCAGTCCTATTACTGAACTCAAAGACAGTTCAATTTGTTCACATTGAATCTGCAAATCTGAACAAGAGGTTGTATTTGGAAGGAGACGTGTGTCCTTCCCACCTGTCTATAGACTTTCTGTGCAGCCACAGTTGCGTTCCTCAGCTCGGCTCCGCTGCAGTCAGAGGAACTGATGCAGCAGCTCGCAGGGAGGCCGCTGAGAGGAAAGTAGGCGCTGCTGAACCAGCTGGTGTAGTTATGAACTCCACAGCAGTGTAACTGCAAAGAGACACAAGGACGTATGTGCACCGTGTCCGGTTCGGGTTCTGTCAGGTTTAGTTAAAGGTGAGGTGGAACACTGACCCTGCGCTGAACACCGTCTAGAGCCAGACTCCTGTCATCTCGTCCATCATACTTCATCACAGCGTCGCTGTATGTGCTGAGGAAAGTCTCTTTAATCTGGACACACACACACACACACACACACACACACACACACACGTATGTAGTATGTTGTCAGCATGAAGCTCTGCTGCTGTTTTACGGTGAAGAGAAAATTCTGCAGCTCAACCTCATGACGAAAGACAAATCCAGAGATTCCAGCGATGAGTTCCGTCATGAAGACCAGAGTCAGGAACACAGCATACTGAGGAGAGGTCAGAGGGCAAAGGGCAAGATGATTTCATGTGCTTGTTACTTTAATGTTGCTGTTGGTAAAGATGAAGGTCATGTAAACTACTTAAACTGCTGAGGAGGCAGTAGTTAGTAGTAGTGGTAGTAACTTCTCCTGTCTTAGAACGATATCTTATCATCAACCTGCAAAGTGTTAAATAAAGGTTGTGGAAGAAAAAGTTCAAGACTTGAATTGATTGTAGTAAAAGTACAAAACTGTAATCCCACCCAGTACTGGGAGTAATCAGGATACACCAACTGACCAGGTTTAACATCCAGGGGCGCCCCCTGCAGGTAGCAAAGCAGCCAAACAGGCCAAACAGGATGATGGCGGCTCCGGTGCCAGCGAGGACGTACGGGGCGGTGGAGGGTCCGTTAGAGATCAACAACATGTAGGGGCCCAACATAAACTTCCACCAAAGTCCCACCGACAGCAGGACCACACCTGTCACCTGAGGGGGGAGAGGCCACAAGTAAGACAACAGGAGTATAAAAGGTTTTGTTAAAGAGGGAAAACCTGCAGCAGATGGAGGAGGAAGGTGGAGGAAGGTGGAGTCTCAGAGAGAAGCAGGTGATTCAGCTCCTCATGACTTGATGAAGACTCTGACAGGGAGGTGAGAAAGTGACACACAGGTGAGAACGGACGGGTGGTACTAATACCACGGGGTGGGGAGGGAGTACTAGGACCACTGGGTGGGGAGGGAGTACTAGTACCACTGGGTGGGGAGGGAGTACTAGTACCACGGGGTGGGGAGGGAGTATAAGTACCACGGGGTGGGGAGGGAGTACTAGTACCACAGTGTATTAGAGTATTATTACTCCAACATTAAAGTAAAAGCAGTTTTCCGTGTTATGTAGTACTTATATTACATCCAGTTCTATATTAAAAGTACTGAGTCGATTATTAAAATACTAAAATTCATTTTTTCATAAAAAATGATTGAAAACATCAGAAATAAAACGTTATGTGATATATTTAGTTTTTTTTTTAATAAAGAAAATACTTCAACAATTGAGAAAAAGAAGAATTAGTTGAACTAGTACTAGTACTAGTACTAACCCTAACCCAAACCCAAACTCTGAGTCTAAAATACCACTAAGGAGGACTGAGGAGTCTGGTTTCAGAGACTGAAGAAGAATAAAAATTAGAATTTAATTATTATATAGATTTTAAAGGAAGAATAAAAAACCTCTCACCCAGAAGATGAAGGAGTAGAGCAGCAGCAGCGTCTTCAGACACATGATCACCGGTTTAGTTTCCATCCTCCCGGGAGCCATAATCCGACCGATCCTGCAGGAGAAAACCAGGACTCTCTCTGAAAACCGGGACCCTGTGTGAGAACCAGGACTCTCTCTGAAAACTGGGACCCTGTGTGGAAACCAAGACTCCGTGCTGAGGTCTGTTGCTCTGCTCCTGTCTCTGGTGATGAGCGGCGCCCCCTGCTGTTTAGTTCAGTTACTTGGATTTACTGTGTCTGTAAAGTGCTGCATGAATAAATGTGAGAGGACGTAGAAGTCATGACAACGGACCTACTTTACTTCAAAGCTCCTGTGGTGAAAACATTTGGTACTAGAAGATTCAAGATTCGAGATCTTTATTGTCATCATGCAAACACAACAACACTGTGAGGAAAGAGTTCTTTTTTCTTGTTTTGCATTTTAAAATCAGGAGCTGCTCAAACTGTGTCTTTATATCATCAACACAAACCAAAGTAGGATGTTTGAGCTGCATTGAAAAATAAAACAGGTGAATCCTTCATGTCTGAGAGCTGCAGCGGTGAAGGAGACGTGCAACACGACATGTGGTCGGAGGTTTGGAGGTGATGACTCCCATACTTCACACTCTGATCCCATAATTCACATGGAGGTGGTCCAGGCAGTCTGCCCTCATGTGACACCTCCCTGTGAAGGTTCTTTCTCACACGCTGCACAGAAACTGGTTCCTACAGAGTCAGCAGGTGGATTCTTGTCATAAAAAGTAGGATAGGATGGTCAAAGGCAGTCACACACAAAAAAGAGAGAGAGGTTCATGATGAACAGATGTAAGTCCAGTAAAGGAGGTCAAACATCAAGAGACAGGAAGCAGAACCAGGTTCAAACCAGCAGTAAAATGAACCAGATAAATAAGACGAGCAGTTCAGTCCAGTGACAACATCCAACACATTTAACCCATAAGAACCCGCGGGCGTCAGCAACACTTGTTCCACACGGTCCATTTGGTTTGTTTCACATCATTTTTCTCCAGTAGAACTGGGTTCTTACGGTTAGGTTTGATTCAAGTTGATGGTTTCACAGCAAAGAGGAATTTATTAGATTATTAGATAATAATAGTTTGTTATTGATAAGTTCTGTAGTTTTCAATATATGGCTACTATATCTATCTATCTATCTATCTATCTATCTAGATATATAGTGTGTAGTAGTGTGTAGTAGCCACCATTCACTTTTCAAACAGCTTCCCATGACAGAAGAGCTCCATTTGTTATTAATGCAGTTCCATTTCTTGCTCAGTATTTAAAGTTCACTTTCTACCTTTCTCACTGGATCCATTAATTACTTGACTCTCTTAGTGTGTTTGTGTTTGCACAGTTTGTCCTACATTTCTATTGAGATGCTCCCACTGCTTCGAGCAGACCTGGTGCCGATCGACCCAGACTCCCTTAAATGTTCAATTGAAAAAAATGACACAACATGTAGAGACAAACTGTGGCAACAAACGAAAACCAACATCTAATTCATATCTTATTTCACAGTTTATTTGTCTGTATTCTATTTGCAGCACAGATACAATTTGTCCTGTTGGCTAAGAGTGGCTGAATTAACAGTAAGGTCCAGTAAAGAGCAACAACAGTACGTTCATCTAGAATTCATGGAACATTTACCAGTGTAAGATTGGCTCAGTGTGAAGGTGTCATGGTTTAATCCCAGTTATCAACTGTTCGCTCCAGTGACCAGAAAACTGTTGTTCAGTGTCAGTTATACAGCAACAAGTGAGATTGAGACAGTACATCGTGAATAGTATAAAACAGAAATCATTAACATCAGTTACTGACTGAAATGTGCGAGTAGAAAGTGGCTCATTGTGTTTTTGTAGTTTTGCAGATTCACAGTGATCATCACAGCAGTGGTCGAGCATCCTACACCTGAACAGACCAGGGCCTGAAGGTACCACGTTCAGCAGCAGGACACTGAAACAGAAGAGAAGCTGTTTATAGATACACAGTATGACCCAGTATTTCCAGTCCTTGGAACACGGTTTGGTTTGTGTCTTAGTTCCAGCGAAGGTAAATCTTACTTTTCTAACTTAGCTTTGTTTTCCTTTTGACACTTTTGGGTATTTTGGAGGAATATTTGAACAAGCTTTTGTACCATTCTGGTGAACTGGTCGATACAGGCATTGCGAATCCTCTCGGCGGAGGCCGGACTGTCCAGCCTGAACGGACCGCTGATGCCTGACTCCTCCCGGGCAGCACTAACGGCATCTTTGATGGCGTAGAAAACCGACGATGCCAGGAAAAGAGGCGGCTCCCCCACAGCCTGGGAAGACAGTAAGGGTGGAGTGAGAAAGCTGTTCTCCTCTGTCGTCTTTACATTTCTGTGTCAGCGGTGTAAACCTTGGAGGAGAAGATAGCCTTGTCATTTGGTGCGTCCCGAAGCAGTGAAACAGTGAGCTGAGTGGGAATGTCACCGAAAGCCGGTATCTTATAAGAACCTGGACCTCGAGTGAGGAGGAAACCCTGGGGGGAATAATGGAGCTCCTCCAGCGTGAAGAGACCCAGACCCTGCATGAATGCCCCCTCCACCTGCCCAGACAGAGAGGAGCTGTTAGACTGAGGTTGGTGCTTCAGAAAACCGCAGACTCTCATAAAAACTCTCACCTGCCCGATGTCTATAGCTGGGTTGAGGCTGTGACCGACATCCATCACGATAGTGGTGCTCAGATTCTGTAACACAAACATGTATTTTAATGAGCTTAAGTTTAAGTCATAAAGACTGTCTAGCCTGAGTTTGTTCTGACCTTGTGAGCTCCAGTCAGACAGTCGACCTCCACCTCTGAACAAGCCACGCCGTAGCTGAAGTAGTTGAAGGCTCGGCCAGAGTTAGAGTCAAAGTTGTACCCAAGATCTGGAGTCCTGAAATGAAACCAGAAACGCTGAACAACATTCAGCCCCTTCAACATTATTTTCCGGCATGTTGACTCACTCATGTAAACTCACTTGTAAAATCCGTTGGAGCTAAGACTGACTCTATCGAAGTACGCTGCTTTCACCTGGAACAAGAAATGTGAAAACACAGAAATGAAAATTTGACAAGTAAAATAAAACTAAGCTTAGAGTGTGATCATGACACCTGGAATGTAATAAATGCATTTACAATGCCAAGAAAAAAAAAAGGGATTACATGGAGTTTTGCATGAATTGGTCATAAAATGTGCTCTGATCTTCATCTAACTCACAACAATACAAAAATAATAGTACACAAATATTATATGTTTTGATGTTTTTATTGAACATAACATGTAAACATTCACAGTGCAGGGTGGAAAAAGTATGTGAACCTTTGGACTTAATAACTGGTTGACCCGTCTTTGGCAGCAATAACCTCAACCACACGTTTCCTGTTAGTTTGTGCTTGACCTGCACAATGATCTGGAGAGATTTTGGACCACTCCTCTTCAGTGTAGCAATATTCTTGGGATGTCTGGTGTGAATGGCTCTCTTAAGGTCATGCCACAGCATTTCAATCGGGTTGAGGTCAGGACTCTGACTGGGCCACTCCAGAAGGTGTATTTTGTTCTTCTTCTTCTTTTGTTGAATTACTTGTATGCTTTGGATCATTGTCCTGTTGCATCACCCATCCTCTGTGGAGCTTCAGTTGGCGGATAGATGGTCTTACGTTTTCCTGCTAAATGTCTTAATAAACTCTGGAATTCATTTTTCCATCAATGACAACAATCCGTCCAGGCCCTGAGGCAGCAAAGCAGCCCCAAACTATGATGCTCCCTCCACCATGTTTTACAGTGGGGATGAGGTTTTGATGTTGGTGTGCTGTGACTTTTTTTCTCCACACATAGTGTTGTGTGTTGTTTCCAAACAACTCAATTTTGGTTTCATCTGAGAGAATATTTTACCAGTAGTGCTGTGGAACATCCAGGTGCTCTTTTGCAAAATTCAAACGTGTTGCAATACTTTTTTTGGACAGCAATGGCTTCCTCCGTGGTGTTCTCCTATGTACTGCATTCTTGTTTGATGTTGTCTTATTGTAGACAACAGTGTCAGCTAAAGACTGTAAGTCTTTAGCTGACACTCTAGGATTCTTCTTTACCTCATTCAGCATTCTCCTCTTTGCTCTTGCAGTCATCTATACAGGACGACCACGCCTAGGGAGAGTAGCAACAGTGCTGAACTTTCTCCATTTGTAGACAGTCTGTCTTACTGTGGACACATGAACATCAAGGCTTTTGGAGGTACTTTTGTAACCCTTTCCAGCTTCATGCAAGTCAACAATTCTTGATCGTAGCTCTTTTCTGCAAGGCATGGTTCACATCAGGCAGTGCTTCTTGAAACCAGTAAACACAAAACTGGTGTGTGTTTTTAAAGGGCAGGACAGCTTTCAGCAACATATTCAATATCATCACACTGATTGGACTCAAGGTTGGCACACTCCTGGCTCCAATTAGCTCTTGGAGAAGTCATTAGCAAGTGAATGTTTACATGTTATGTTCAATAAAAGCATGAAAACATATAATGTTTGTGTACTATTATTTTCAGCAGACTGTGTTTTTGTATTGTTGTGAGTTAGATGAAGATTAGAGCACATTTTATGACCAATTCATGGAAAACCAAAGGGAGCCCATACCTTTTCTTGCCACGGTATGATATGTACAATATGTACATATTCTCAGTTCACTTCACCACCAATACCCATGTAGAATTAGATTTTATATTTAAAAATGTAACGAGGTCGTAAAAAAGAGCCCCCCACTTTCTAACTTTGTGATCTCGTGTGTTCACACATTTGACATTTCAGACGTATGAAAACTTGAAACTTCTCAAATGGTTAATTTTCTGTTCAACTGTTCAAATAAGTCAATATTTCAACAACTATGAAACATTTAAAAAACAAACTCTCCATTTCCTTCTTTCCACTCCCGTTACTCATCCGATGACCATTCAGACAAACCTTTACACTATGTAAAAAGAAGCTTTGTACTATAAATAAGACATTTTAATGCTGAATTTGTTACTAGAACAGTTACTGCTGCGTATGCAAATATATGTACAGTTACTGTAAACACTCCTCCTACTACTACTTACCCAGTCTTCCCATGAACCTTTGGGGTTCGTGGCCTTGTACGGCTCCAGACGTTTCACCAGGATCTCACAGGCTTTCTGCACGGCGGCCCCATTGAGGTCGGAGGAGGCAGAGGCGGCAGTGGGGCTGGTATTGGGAACCGTGTTGGTGCTGGTCTCTGAGATGTGGATCTTCGAGCAGGGGATGTCGAGAACCCTGCTGGCAACCTGGAAACAGAGACAGATTCTTAAGACGATGCAGGTTTTTATGTTCTATAGTCACACCAGCTGTAAAATCTGTATCAAAACCAACAGATTCCACCTGGAACAGCTCTTTAACAAACCCAGTCCGAACACTTTTCACCCATCCCCTTGAAGATTTCACCTTTTATACAAGTTAACTAAATGGTGAGAAGGTCCACCGCGTGGGCACTCATTGGATCTTTATGCTGATATCTACTAACAACAGCTACTTAAACACAAAATATCAAATTAAAAACTTTCTGAATTTGGAACAGAGATTAAACTAAAAGCTAAACGACACCAATAAATGATGTTGTTACCTGGACCATCTTGGTGTGGAGTCCCTGCCCCATCTCCGTCCCACCGTGAGTCAACAACACTGAGCCGTCTGTGTAGATGTGAACCAGAGCTGCAGCCTGAAAACACACAAAAAACACAATTATAGAAACCAAATAACCTTTAACAGTCGTCAGTCGGTGCTGTTGGATCAGACCTGGTTCAGGAAGGCGGCGGTGAAGCTAATGCCGAACTTGGTGGGGACGATGGCAAGGCCCCGTTTGGTCCATCGGTTGTGTCTGATAGCAGAAAACACACAAAGTGTTCACTTCAGCTGGCAGGCTGTCACTTGTTCTGACGTTTAGACATTTCGTGTACTTGCTGCTACACATGTAGCTCAACAGATTCTCTGAAACATCTGGATCTATTTTAGAAACAATAATGCCTCCATCACCTCAGTATGTCATTGTTTCGGCCCGGCACCCATCCAGCTTTGGATTTTCCCTAGTTCTTCCTCTCCGTCTCCCTCTGGTCTCCACCCACCAGCCACTTCTCTACCTGTGCTCCCATTCATTGATTTCCCATTGGCCTCACCTGTGTTCCCCTCTCCCTACAAAAACTCTCCTCAGTCCTCTCCCCACTGTCAAATCGTCGTCTTTTCCCAGCCTGCTATCAACCTGCTCTGCGTCCTAGCGCTACTCCTGCTAACATCCCTGCTTCTGCTATCAGGAAATCTGGGAGTCCTGTCACCCGTCTCTCTATACAGGGGGAGGAGGTGGAGGTTGTGTCCCACTACAAATACCTGGGAGTGTACTTGGACAACAAACTGGACTGGACCAAAAACTCATCAGCATTGTACAGAAAGGCTCAGAGCCGGATGTACTTCCTGAGGAGACTCAGGTCCTTCAACGTCTGCAGCACCATGCTGCGGATGTTTTATGAGTCTGTGGTTCCAGTGTCATCTTCTATGCTGTGGTCTGCTGGGGCAGCAACATGAAGGTGGCAGACACTAACAGACTAAACAAATTGATGCTGGCTCTGTTCTGGGGGTGGAGCTGGACCCTCTACATGTTGTAGCTGAGAGGAGGATGCTGTCTAAATTCCTCTCAATCTTGGACAATCCCTCCCACCCACTGCACAGTGTGTTGGCTGGACAGAGGAGCACGTTCAGCCAAAGATTTATTAACATTAAATGTTCCACAGAGCGCCACAGGAGATCCTTTCTACCTGTGGCAATCAATCTGTACAATTCCTCCCCCCTCTGTAAGGGGTGGGGGAAGTGTAAGTGTCACATTAATTTCTGTGTGGACACCCAGGTACCTACAAAAACCATTTGCTGCTTCCCAAACAATAAGCCCTGGGTCACTAAGGACATTAAAGCCATCCTGAATGACAAAAAGAAGGCATTCAGATCAGGAGACAGGGAGGCAGCAAAGAGGGTCCAGAGACTGCTGTCTGTCAGGATCAGGGAGGGGAAGGAGGTTTACAGGAAAGAACTGGAACAACGCCTTCAACAGAACAACACCAGGGAGGTTTGGAGGGGTATGAGGACCATCACTGGCTACAAGTCCAGCAGCCAGGAGAATGTGGGGACAGTGGACCGAGCCAATGAATTGAATAATTTCTTCAATCGATTTCAGGCTGAGCCACAGAGCCCACTTCAGTTCACTAACTGCTCCTCAGTCCCTCCCCCACACGACTCAGCCACCACCCTAACAATCTCAGCTGAGCAGGTGAGAAGAGAGCTGAACAGGCTTCATCCCACAAAAGCGGCAGGTCCTGATGGGGTCAGCCCAAGGGTGCTGAAAGCCTGTGCTCCTCAGCTATGTGTTGTTCTCCAACACATCTTCAACCTCAGCCTACAACTGGAGAGAGTTCCTCTAGGGTGGAAAAAGTCGTGCCTTGTTCCAGTGAATAAGACGCCACGTCCCAGAGTCCTCAATGACTACAGACCTGTGGCTCTGACATCACACATCATGAAGGCTTTTGAGAGGCTGATCCTGGAGTCCCTCCGACCTCTGGTCAAACCCTCACTTGACCCCCTCCAGTTTGCTTACCAACCCCATATTGGAGTGGATGACGCCATCATACACCTTCTCCATCGCACCTACACCCACCTGGACAAGCCTGGGGGCTTAGTGAGGATCATGTTTTTTGATTTCTCCAGTGCATTCAACACCATCCGGCCTGCACTGCTGGGAGAGAAATTAAAAAACATGCAAGTCAACACTCCCCTGATTTCCTGGATCATGGACTACCTCACTAACCGCCCACAGTACGTCCGCCTGCAGAACTGTGTGTCTGACACTGTGGTCTGTAGCACAGCTGCTCCACAGGGGACAGTTCTGTCTCCATTCCTCTTCACCCTGTACACCTCAGACTTCAGGTACAACTCGGAGTCCTGTCATCTTCAGAAGTTCTCTGATGACTCTGCAGTTGTAGGATGTATTAAGGGTGGAGATGTCACAGAGTACCAGGGGGTGGTGGACAGTTGTGTTGACTGGTGTGGACTCAACCATCTGCAACTTAACATCAACAAAACAAAGGAGCTGGTGATGGACTTCAGGAAATCTGGGAGTCCTGTCATCCCTCTCTCTATACAGGGGGAGGAGGTGGAGGTCGTGTCCGAGTACAAATACCTGGGAGTGTACTTGGACAACAAACTGGACTGGACCAAAAACTCATCAGCATTGTACAGAAAGGCTCAGAGCCGGATGTACTTCCTGAGGAGACTCAGGTCCTTCAACGTCTGCAGCACCATGCTGCGGATGTTTTATGAGTCTGTAGTGGCCAGTGTCATCTTTTATGCTGTGGTCTGCTGGGGCAGCAACATGAAGGTGGCAGACACTAACAGACTAAACAAACTGATTAGGAGGGCTGGCTCTGTTCTGGGGGTGGAGCTGGACCCTCTACATGTCGTTGCTGAAAGGAGGATGCTGTCCAAACTCCTCTCAATCTTGGACAATCCCTCCCACCCACTGCACAGTGTGTTGGCTGGACAGAGGAGCACGTTCAGCCAAAGATTTATTAACATTAAATGTTCCACAGAGCGCCACAGGAGATCTTTTCTACCTGTGGCAATCAATCTGTACAATTCCTCCCCCCTCTGTAAGGTGTGGGGGAAGTGATACTGTCATAACCTTGCTGTGCATATATTGACCCAATTTCATTTATCTATTTACATATTCTGTATATATATATTGAGTTTTTCAGTATTGATGTTATTGTGTATTTATGTTGGTGTATTTTTTTTTCTTGGATCTTTCCTGGTTGTGGTTCCTTTTCTTTCTGTTTGTTTTGAGAACAATGGTAATGAGGCAAAATAATTTCCCTCTGGGATTAATAAAGTTTTTTGAATCTTGAATCTTGAATCTATCAACCTGCTCCTGCTATCAGTCCTGGTCTTAGCCATCCTCCTCAGCCCTGTTTTCTCCCCCCCGGATCCTCTGGACTTTGCCCCTCTGAACTCTGGTCTGTCTGTGAGTTGTTTTCCTGCCATTGAACACTGGCTTTCTGTTGTACTTTGGTTTCTTCTTTGTTACTTTGTTTCTCCCCACGTTGGTAGTTTTGTATTGTTACTTTGTGTTTTTGCCTGTTTTTGTAGTGTCTGTTGACGATTTTCTATAGTAAGTCCTGTTTCTTGTTCATACCTGCCATGTCCCTTCCCATTACTTGTGATACAGTAGAACCTTCCTTAGATGGTTTTACCTGTGGTACGCAACTACCACCTGTGGTACCTAAAAGTAGTGAAGGTTTTGTCTCAGTGTCTGAGATCTCAGTGGGGTCTCAGAAACTTAGGGCCATTATATTTTACCTATTAAAGAGGTCGATGGCAGATCGACGTTGCTGATATCCAGACCGTGACAGGCACTCGTCCCAGCAGCAGTCCAAAGTGAGCTGATCCAAGATCTGGTTGTAGGGTGTTGACTCACCTTCCACATACAGGTTCAATCGACGCACCTGGATGAGGACAGAGATACTGATTGGACGAATGTTTCAAACCCTAACACAGCTTTTTACTCATCCACAAACCTCTTCCGCTGGCCTGCCCAGACTCTGAGCCACATCAGTGATGCAGCTTTCAGCAATCATCATGCCTTGTGGCCCCCCAAAGCCCCTGAAGGCGGTGTTGGATGGCAGGTTGGTGCGGCACATGAAGCCTGTGCCGCGAATGTTTGCCACACTGTACGAATTCTCCATGTGGAACAGAGCGCGCTCCATGATCTCGACAAACGCACATGTGAAAATCAGTACATCGTCAGCTCATCGTGTGATTATTGTGGGTAATGAATATACTCACTGACAGGGAGAAGTCTTTGGAGTTTCCAGCGTTGCTGTAGAACGTCACATCTAAAGCCACGATCTTACCACTGTTTAGAAAACCAACCTGAGGAGAAGAAACAGACACTGACTCTTACAGTCCACATGCTGAGAGTTCCCTGACCGGCAGGAGGCGCCTCCCCACCTTGTACTTCCCATAGAAAGGGTGTCTTCCTCCAGTGATCAGCATGTCCTCATCTCTGTCCAACATGCACCTGACTGGCCTCTTCAGTCTGAAACACAATCATTTCACATCCAACAATTCTGAAACTTGATGAAGTCAGTTTAGAAGTAAAGGTCAGTGAGTGACTGACTTACTTGTTTGCTGCCACAGCGACCACAGTGGACAACACGGTGGCTCGGCTCTCCTTCCCTCCAAAGCCTCCGCCCATCCTCTTCACCCGGACCACCACCCTGTTAGCAGGAACGCCCAAAGCCTTCGACACCAGGAACTGAAACACGATTTTTGTACACAGATACAATTTGTAAACCTACAAACCTAAAATAATTACACCGACTAACAAGACCAAATTTAAATCAACCAGTGAAATGCTGTATTGTGTGGTACGAATGTAGAATGGAGAGGTGCAGAAGAAGTACTAAAATGAGTTAATGCAGTAAGTAGAAGTGCTCAATACAGTAAAAGATGCAGTAGAAGAACCACTACAAGCAGTCATAGATGCAGAATATGCAGTACACTAGTACTTGTTGCACAAGTTGCACACGTGAAGTTAGTAGTAGTAGCTTCAATAGATGCAAGTACCGTATTTTCCGCACTATAAGGCGCACCTTCAATGAATTGCCTATTTTAAAACTTTTTTCATATATAAGGCGCACCGCATTATAAGGCGCATAGAATAGACGCTACAGTAGAGGCTGGGGTTACGTTATGCAACATTAGATGGAGCTGCGCTAAAGGGAATGTCAACAAAACAGTCAGATAGGTCGGTCAAACTTTATTAATAGATTACAAACCAACGTTCTGACAACTCCGTTCACTCCCAAAATGATGTTGAGGATGTGCTCTAGCCGTGTCAGGCCTTTCAGTTCAAGTGATAAATGAATAACAATAAGTTGTGACAAAGGCAGCTAAAAAGTATTATAGTATTGTTCTCAAAATTTATCAGAGTGAGAGTTGTGTATTTTAGTTGATCTTTGTTAAGATAATTAGTTGCAGAGTGAGCGCTCTTTCCACTCTCTGTTCAATAGAACAGCTTTGACGTATTTTCTCCGTCGGTAAATTAAACTAGTTTAGTTTCCACAGTAAAACCAACTGGTTCATGTCTATGCTGAGTGTGATTTGTACGTTTGTGCCTTGCAAAGCATTTGTCTTTGTAAGTATTAACATGTTTATTGTCATTAGAAGTATGTTAGTTGTTACATGTGATAAATTACGTGTGCGTGTTATTGTAATTAGCTTCATTCAAGTCAAGTTAGCGTGTGCGAGTGTAACATACCAAATGTGTAACGATGTGTATTATTGTTAATTTAGATTCTGTTTCTTTCAGTTACATAAAGTAAAGATAGGATAAATGTAGTTGAGAGCAATGTACTCCTCAGTTCACAACTCCAGTAAAGACAAGAAACCACCATTGATTCATTAATGTTAAATTCTCTGGCTGCTGCTCTGTTCCCATGTTCTACTGCTGACTGATCGACTTGAGTTTAAACTCGTGTCGTAAGCGTGTCTCTTAATAGGAGCTATTTTGGGGGTTTTGCACAAACACACAAATGGAAATGAAACGGCATGCTACGCGAAGTCATATATCCCAGCATGCACTGCTCGCTACTTCTTCTATGAGGGAAAATGGAGTCGGCGGCTGTTTACCGTAGTTGCGAGACCTGTTGCGGTTCAATATTGATCCATATATAAGGCGCACCGGATTAAAAGGCGCACTGTCGGCTTTTGAGAAAATTGAAGGCTTTTGGGTGCGCCTTATAGTGCGGAAAATACGGTACTACTAGCATATACTAGTTGATGCAGGTTACACAGGAGTACATGCAGTAGAAACCACAGACTTGTTACCTGTGTTTTTGAGGGAGACTGAGTAGAAACAAAGAGCTCCATCTCTCCGTCTTCTCCTCTGGGAACAGCCAGAGTCACGTTTGTCTCCAGGTAGAAATGTTCCTGACCTCCGATGTGCATCTCACCTGACGGACAATCGATCAGAAATCAATCAGTACACGCTGTGCTGGAGTCAGGCCGACTTCACACAATGACAGTCCTACCCTCCAGGATGTGGTGGGCCTGTTTAAACCCCGCCTCCAGGTCACCCCTCTGGATGGATCTGATTGGCTGATAGAAGGACTGGGCAGCGATGGCCTCCTGTCAATCAAAACAGCAACATTTTTCTTCTTTTGTTAATAAAAATAAATATTTTACTGAGTAAAATACAAATACACAGTGTACACAGTAAATCAAACTGACTGTACTGTCTCTGTCTCATCACGGTGGGATGAGGCAGTAACAACTACGAGGTTCTAAAACACTGAAGCCTTCACATATGTACACAGATATATAAACACAGTAGTAGAAGGCAGTGGATAAAGTATTAGCAGTAGTATGCAAGTGCAACGGCAGTACATGCATTAGTTCAATTGAATAGATACAGTACTACAAGCAGTACTAGATGCAGTAGTACCATGCAGTAACTGCAGTAGTATAACTGAAGTAAGTAAAAACTGAAGCAGACACAATAATACTATAGTATAGATGCAGTACTAGATACAGTATTATGAGGCAGGAGGAGGAGTATGCAAAAATAACTGCAGTGGCTTCAGTTGTAGTTGGTCTTGTTTTTTTTTTTTTTCACCCAGGTGGTCTCACCTGGATGGTGACGACAGGCTGCAGCTCTTCGTACTCGATCATCACAGCTTTGGCGGCTCTTTGGGCGTGAAGCTGAGTGTCAGCCACCACAGCGCCGATGATGTGACCCACACAGGTCACCTAAGGAGAGGAGGACAGGCAAACATAATTTACTTGTTATCGTGATAAGGCCTCTGATCGGTTGAAACCAAAACACACCTTATGGACGGCAAGGACTGTCTCGTCGTGTTCAATCGGTCCAGTGGCGTTACTGCCAGGGACGTCATCAGCAAACACGCAGCAGACGACACCAGGCATTCCCTCTGCTGCTGAGGTATCTATGGAGCTACAGCACACACCTGGATTAGACCAGACAGGTGCGTGCTATCCAGGTGTGTTGGGGTAAATTTTGGACTCTTACATGATACGAGCGTGAGCTTTGCTGCTGGTAATGAGTGACAGGTAGAGTTCATTCTCGTACAGAGGCACGTCATCACAGTAAACCGCCTCGCCTGTCACCTGTTTCAGAGCCGACAAGTGCATCATGGGACGGCCCACCACGTCGTCTTGGCTCTGACCCTCTGGCACCGCCTGCAGGGAAAGAGCAGACAGAAACAAAAATACCTTTATATAAAATCAAATAATTTATATAAAATAAAAATAGATTTATATTAAATAAAAAATACATTTATATAAAATATTAAAATACAATTATATAAAATCTAAAAATATTTATACAAAAAATATATTAAATAAAAATATATTTATATAAAATAAAAATATATTTATATAAAATATTAAAATACATTTATATAAAATCTAAAAAAATATATATAAAAAAATATATTTATATAAAATAAAAAATACATTTATATAAAATATTAAAATACATTTATATAAAATCTAAAAATATTTATATAAATATATTAAATAAAAATATATTTATATAAAATATTAAAATACCTTTATATAAAATCAAAAAATATTTATAAAAAAATATATAAAAGAAAAATACATTTATATAACATTTTATTATATTTACATAAAATTTAAAAATCCATCTAAATGGATCTCATGAAATAAAAATAAGGTCAACATTTTCAGTTTAGACTGAACCAATAAGCTTCTATACATCACTCCCCAAAACAGAAAGAAATACTATTATTATACATAATACTATTTCTCAATACTTTTTCTGATTAACTCTGAAATATATCTCATATCTAAATGGGTGAAATTAAATTTATCTTAATGGTAATTAACCATTTTTAGTAGATTACTGAAGCAGATTAAGTTACTAGAAAACATGCATTTTTAAAAGGTTTACCTGATAGATCTGAACACTGGATGGAGTCTCTGGATGGTAGATCTCTGTAGCACTCAGACAGTCCGGTCGGACCTCGTCCACATTTACACCCTGACAGTAAAAAGAAAACACATGACACTCAGTAAATGTCAAACACAAAATCTAAAGGTCATTTCCTCTGTGCTTTATTAAAAGTCTGGGTTCAAATTAAAGTTCCTTTTACTTCAAAGTAAATATTCGTTTCATCGTTTTTGTCTCACACTCAGTCCTGATCCCGAGACCAGATAAAATACCATATCAAACGTCCGACCTGCTGTCTGAGCTTCTGCAGCACCGTCAGGTAGAACTTGTAGAAGAGGCTGAGGGTCAGAGTTCGCCGGTACGTCACCATGCCGCCTGGCGCAGAGGGATCGAGGGTCATTTCTTCAGCCAATGAGGAGCAAGCCTCCTGGAGAAGCTCCTCCCCCCAGCACCTGGATGACATCAGGGAGCGTTACACCTTTCCTTGCTTCCCTTAATCCTTTAATCCTCGCTGTATTAGTGACTCACCTTCCCAACAGTCTGTCCGCTGTCTTTTTGGCCAGCAAAGTGGTCGCCGCCATGCCGCCGTAGCTCAGCCTCAACTCCTCCACGGCATTTGTACCTGGACTGAAGGTGACACTCATCACGGCGGTGACGATGCTGATGTCATCCTCCCGCCGAGGAGACTGTTTGAAGGCGGAGACGAACTGAGTCTGAGGAGGGAAGAGACGGAACCATGGATACAGTTCTGTGACAGTGGTTGCCTGTTGACTGACTGACAACAGTTGCCAGGTTGCCAGCAGGCACTAGTTGCAAGATGGCCGGTCGCTAGGTAACCAGTTACTAGAGTGATGCCATATCTACCTTCTTGCTGTACGGGATCTCTATGGAGATCAGGATCTCCTGTGGTCGCAGAGCCGTCCGCCTGTAACCCGGGAAGAAACGATCGTCCATCGGAACCACACGACTGCCATCTGACAGAGAGAGAGAGACAGAGAGAGAATTTTGTATGTGATGTATGAGAGTGTTGTATTTCCATTTTGAATATTTACAATATTTACTGTATTCATTGTATTTTCCGTATTTATTGTATTTATTGTATTTGTATTTACTGTATTTAACGTATTTATTGTATTTATTGTATTTATTGTATTTATTGTATTCATTGTATTTACTGTAATTACCAAATTTATTGTATATACTGTATTTACCGTATTTATTGTATTTACCGTATTTATTGTATTACCGTATTTATTGTATTTACTGTATTTATTGTATTAATTGTATTTACTGTATTTACCATATTTATTGTATTACTGTATTTATTGTATTTACTTTATTTATTGTATTAATTGTATTTACTGTATTTACCATATTTATTGTATTTACTTTATTTATTGTATTAATTGTATTTACTGTATTTACCATATTTATTGTATTACTGTATTTATTGTATTTACTGTATTTATTGTATTAATTGTATTTACTGTATTTACCATATTTACCGTATTTACTGTATTTATTGTATTTTCTGTATTTATTGTATTTACTGTATTTATTGTATTTTCCGTATTTATTGTATTTACTGTATTTATTGTATTAATTGTATTTACTGTATTTACCATATTTACCGTATTTACTGTATTTATTGTATTTACTGTATTTATTGTATTTTCCGTATTTATTGTATTTACTGTATTTACTGTATTTATTGTATTTTCCGTATTTATTGTATTTGTATTTACTGTATTTAACGTATTTATTGTATTTATTGTATTTACTGTAATTATTGTATTCATTGTATTTACTGTATTTACCATATTTATTGTATTACTGTATTTATTGTATTCATTGTATTTACTGTATTTACCATATTTACCGTATTTATTGTATTACTGTATTTACCATATTTATTGTATTACTGTATTTATTGTATTTACTGTATTTATTGTATTAATTGTATTTACTGTATTTACCATATTTATTGTATTACTGTATTTATTGTATTTACTGTATTTATTGTATTAATTGTATTTACTGTATTTACCATATTTATTGTATTACTGTATTTATTGTATTTACTGTATTTATTGTATTTACTGTATTTATTGTATTTACTGTATTTATTGTATTAATTGTATTTACTGTATTTACCATATTTATTGTATTACTGTATTTATTGTATTTACTGTATTTATTGTATTTATTGTATTTACTGTATTTACCATATTTACTGTATTTATTGTATTAATTGTATTTATTGTATTTACTGTATTTATTGTATTTACTGTATTTATTGTATTTACTGTATTTATTGTATTAATTGTATTTACTGTATTTACCATATTTACCGTATTTATTGTATTACTGTATTTACTGTATTTACTGTATTTACCATATTTACCGTATTTATTGTATTTACCATATTTATTGTATTACTGTATTTATTGTATTTACTGTATTTATTGTATTTATTGTATTTACTGTATTTACCATATTTACCGTATTTATTGTATTTACTGTATTTACTGTATTTATTCATTGTATGTACTGTATTTACCATATTTACCTTGATTTTTGTATGTATTGTATTTACCATATTTACTTTATTTATTGTATTTATTGTATTTACTGTATTTATTCATTGTATGTACTGTATTTACCATATTTACCTTGATTTTTGTATGTATTGTATTTACCATATTTACTTTATTTATTGTATTTATTGTATTTACTGTATTTATTCATTGTATGTACTGTATTTACCATATTTACCTTGATTTTTGTATGTATTGTATTTACCATATTTACTTTATTTATTGTATTTATTGTATTTACTGTATTTATTCATTGTATGTACTGTATTTACCATATTTACCTTGATTTTTGTATGTATTGTATTTACCATATTTACTTTATTTATTGTATTTATTGTATTTACTATATTTATTCATTGTATGTACTGTATTTACCATATTTACCTTGATTTTTGTATGTATTGTATTTACCATATTTAACTTATTTATTGTATTTATTGTATTTACCATATTTATTGTATTCATTGTATTTATTATATTTACTGTATTTATTGTATTCATTGTATTTACATCGCCCGGATCAACGTCACCGGGGCCCCACCCTGGAGCCAGGCCCGGGGTTGGGGCACGTAGGCGAGCACTTGGTGGCCGGGATCTCTCCCACGGGACCCGGCCGGGCTCAGCCCGAAGGAGCGGCGTGGGTCCGACTTCCCGTAGGCCCACCACCCGCAGGAAGGAACATAAGGGGCCGGTGCAGCCGTGGGGAGGTGCCTCGACGACCCAATCCCTGGACAAGGAACCTGGCGATTGGGACATGGAATGTCACCTCACTGGGTGGAAAGGAGCCTGAACTTGTGTTGGAGGTTGAGCGGTACCAGTTAGAGATAGTCGGGGCTCTGGAACACAACTCCTTGAGAGAGGTTGGACTCTCTTCTACTCTGGAGTTGCCCATGGTGAGAGGCGGCGGGCAGGGGTGGGCTTGCTTATAGCCCCCCAGCTCAGCTGCCATGTGTTGGAGTTTTCCCCGTTGGACGAGAGAGTTGTTTCCCTGCGCCTTCGGGTAGGGCATAGGTCTCTCACTGTTGTTTGTGCCTACGGGCCAAATAGCAGTGCAGAGTACCCGGCTTTCATTGGGTCTCTGGAAGGGGTACTGGAAGGTGCTCCGACTGGGGACTCTGTCGTCTACGGGGGGATTTCAACGCCCACGTGGGCAATGACAGTGATACCTGGAGGGGCGTGATTGGGAGGAACGGCCTCCCGGATCTGAACCCGAGTGGTGTTTTGTTATTGGACTTCTGTGCTAGTCACAGTTTGTCCATAACGAACACCATGTTCAAGCATAAGGGTGTCCATCAGTGCACGTGGCACCAGGACACCCTAGGTCGGAGGTCTATGATCGACTTTGTGGTTGTGTCATCTGACCTCCGACCATATGTCTTGGACACTCGGGTGAAGAGAGGGGCTGAGCTGTCAACTGATCCCCACCTGGTGGTGAGTTGGATCTGGTGGCGGAGGAGGAAGCTGGATAGACCTGGCAGACCCAAACGTATTGTGAGGGTCTGTTGGGAACGTCTGGTGGAACCCTCTGTCAGAGGTCTCACTCCACCTCCGGGAGAGCTACAATCAGGTCCCGAGGGAGCCTGGAGACATTGAGTCCGAGTGGACCATGTTTTCCACCTCCATTGTCAATGCGGCTGTTCGGAGCTGTGGCCGTAGGGTCTCTGGTGCCTGTCGTGGCGGCAATCCCCGAACCCGGTGGTGGACACCGGAAGTAAGGGAAGCCGTCAAGCTGAAGAAGGAGTCTTATCAGGCCTGGTTGGCCTGTGGGACTCCTGATGCAGCTGATGGGTATCGTCAGGCCAAACGTGCCGCAGCCTGTGCGGTCGCAGAGGCAAAAACTCGCACCTGGGAAAAGTTCGGCAAGGACATGGAGGAGGACTATCAGTCTGCCTCAAGGAAATTCTGGCAAACTGTCCGGCGCCTCAAAAGGGGAAAGCAGTTTCCTGCCAACACTGTTTACAGTGGAGGTGGGGAGCTGCTGACTTCGACTGGGGACATTGTAGGACGGTGGAAGGAATACTTTGAGGATCTCCTCAACCCCGTCGACACGCCTTCTGTTGAGGAAGCAGAGGCTGGGGACTCAGAGGTTGACTCGTCCATTTCCCTGGTCGAAGTCACCGAGGTAGTCAGTAAGCTCCTCGGTGGCAAGGCACCAGGGGTGGATGAAATTCGCCCTGAGTACCTTAAGTCTCTGGATGTTGTAGGGCTGTCTTGGTTGACACGCCTTTGCAGCATCACGTGGAGATCAGGGACAGTACCTCTGGACTGGCAGACCGGGGTGGTAGTTCCCCTTTTAAAAAGGGGGACCGGAGGGTGTGTTCCAACTATAGGGGGATCACACTCCTCAGCCTCCCTGGGAAAGTCTATTCCAGAGTGCTGGAGAGGAGAGTTAGGCCGCTAGTTGAACCTCGGATCCAGGAGGAACAATGCGGTTTTCGTCCTGGCCGTGGAACACTGGACCAGCTCCATACTCTTGCTAGGGTGCCCAAGGGCTCATGGGAGTTCGCCCATCCAGTCTACATGTGTTTTGTGGACTTGGAGAAGGCGTTCGACCGTGTCCCTCGTGGCATCCTGTGGGGGGTACTTCGGGAATACGGGATTCGGGACCATTTGTTAAGGGCTATTCGGTCCTTGTATGACCGGAGTAGGAGCTTGGTTCGCATTGCCGGTAGTAAGTCAGACTTGTTCCCGGTGCATGTTGGACTCCGACAGGGCTGCCCTTTGTCACCGATCCTGTTCATTACCTTTATGGACAGGATTTCTAGGCGCAGCCAGGGGTCAGAGGGAATCCGGTTTGGGAATCACAGGATTTCATCTCTGCTTTTTGCAGATGATGTTGTCCTGTTGGCCTCATCAGACCGGGACCTCCAGCAGGCACTGGGGCGGTTTGCAGCCGAGTGTGAAGGGGCTGGGATGAGAATCAGCACCTCCAAGTCCGAGGCCATGGTTCTCAACCGGAAAAAGGTGGCTTGCACCCTCCAGATTGGGGGGGAGATCCTCCCTCAAGTGGAGGAGTTTAAGTATCTTGGGGTCTTGTTCACGAGTGAGGGAAAAAGGGAGCGTGAGATTGACGGACGGATTGGTGCATCGGCAGCAGTAATGCGGTCGGTGTACCGGTCCGTCGTGGGTGAAAAAGGAGCTGAGCCGAAAGGCAAAGCTCTCGATTTACCAGTCAGTCTACGTTCCTACCCTCACCTATGGTCATGAGCTCTGGGTCATGACCGAAAGGACAAGGTCGCGGATACAAGCGGCCGAAATGAGTTTCCTCCGCAGAGTGGCTGGGCGCACCCTTAGAGATAGGGTGAGGAGCTCAGTCACCCGGGAGGAGCTCGGAGTAGAGCCGCTGCTCCTCTGCATCGAGAGGGGCCAGTTGAGGTGGCTTGGGCATCTGTTTCGGATGCCCCCGGGACGCCTCGTAGGGGAGGTTTTCCGGTCCTGTCCCACCGGGAGGAGGCCCCGGGGAAGACCCAGGACACGTTGGAGGGACTATGTCTCTCGGCTGGCCTGGGAACGCCTCGGTGTTGTATTCACTGTATTTTCCGTATTTATTGTATTTATTGTATTTACTGTATTTTCCGTATTTATTGTATTTACTGTATTTACTGTGCTCAGAGTTGTATCCGTGACCTTTGATCTCAGTAATAAAATACACAGATGGTAGTAGTGGTGGTAACATCACTGTGGTCGACTTTGATAAATGACTAAATGTAAACATCACGACTCTGTGTTACCTTTGTCCATTAGTGTTAATTTGCAGCCAGATGCCATAAAGACGGGGTTGAGGTCTGATATGGGGCTGGCGGTCATGATGTTGCCCCCAACAGCCTGAAAACAACACACAACACACGTCAATTTTATTACACAGATAAAACAACACAGACATGTTAACACCGTCTGATGGTGTTAATGCAGACACAGGTCAGCATGACGACCAGCTACAGCTCAGTGATGTTATCATGGACTAAAATGATCTAAACCATTAAAAACATTTACATTTAGCAGAAGTAAAACTCTGGATTACAGGAGACTCGGATTGGCTTCTAAATACACTGTGACTGTGTGATTTCATGGACAAAACAAATCTCTAAACTCCCAGAAACCCCATGTTGAAACTTCCAGATATCTGTGAACCTAGATCCAGGTCAATGTTAGACAGAGAAAACAAAAAGTGTGGAACTCACTGCTACGTTGCGTATCTGCTGTCCAGCAAACCAGCGCAGTTGTTCCAGGACAGCGAGGAAGACTTTGGTTTGATGGGGAGGAAGAGTCTCCACTGCCTGCCTTAGTACTGCCCCCACGTGGCTCAGAGTGCACGCTGCACCAAATACTATACCTGAACACACACACGTGAACATATCATCATGAAACTTCATACAATAAAACTGTTGTTTACCACATTTCATCTAATGCCACAAACAGATCCAAGTTTACTGCATTCATCAGAGGTTGAATTGGGCTCTGAGACTTGACAGCCGGTCTGACTACTAAAGTACTACTACTGTATTAAAGTACTGCTGCCCAAAACTTGTCGTTTAAATCATAAGCTGAGCGTGGATAAAGACATTTCATTTACTTTATGTTTATTCAGTTTAGTAGTAGCAGTATCATCAGTACTTGCTGCAGTAGTACTCACCATGCTCAGTATGAGTCACTGTGTTCAGTTCAGGGATGAAGGCCGGAGCCAGGATGACTGGGTACACCATGTTCTTAAACTTCACCTCAATACCTAAAACACACCATGAGAGAATGAATGAATGAATGAATGAATGAATGAATGAATGTACTGTAGGTGTGTTTGTTTGAGACAGACTGACCAACTTCAGTGTTTCCCACCACCAATCGGGCGTCTGGATGTTTCCATTTCAGAGTCAGAAGCTCGTCCAGACTATCAGGCTGTAGCCACACCACACGGTCACCATGGAAACACAGTGATCGTGACCTCTGACCCTTGGTAAGAGACTACAAGGGCGGGAGGAACGGAGAAAAGGAAATGAAGTAAAGTCAGAAAGCAGGACAATCCAACAGGTGACGTGAGTTTGGGAATCCTCAGACTACCGATGTTACTCTATGCTGATGATGTCCTGGTTTATGTGGGAAAAGAATTCCCATTTCATTAATTGAGTTTTATTTCATTCATTTCTGTACATGTTTACCATGAGCTCCGGAGGAAAGATGACTTCCTGTGTGGGGTCAAAGGGCGCAAAGTCTGCTGCATTAAAAAGTGATGTAGCTTCCTGTAAACACGCACAGTTATAATCAGTAACACTGAAAAAGTGGGTTAGAAAAGAGCAATAATGTTAGAAGACTCACATCAGCATGTTCCTCTGAGGTATCCCCAGCTCTGGTCCCATCCGTCACACAGCAGCTGTTCTCTGGCCCTCTGCCCCCACAGCACCCTCCCTCCTAGAGGACGAAAAACCCGTTAAAGAGTAACTAGGGTTCAGCAATAGAGAAACCAAAATTTAAAGCTCAATTTCTCTGGAACGTAACTGCAGAGAATATTAAAACTTTGTGACGTAAGTGTTGTTGTTTCCATCTAGAATGATCAGAATTCCCTAAAAATATTGAATCTAAACATGTACCAACTGTGTGCCTGCTCTCACCACAGTGAAGGTCTTGTATCCCTCCAGTATTGGTCTGTATCCAGTGCAGCGACACAAATTTCCTGAAAAAACAAAATATTTTCCTGATGTTGTCAGTGTGGTTCTAACATTTGTAATATATTCATGTTTTTCCTTCACAAACCATAAATGCCATAATTCCATATCCTGCACCTTGGAAAGCCTCCTCCACGTCACACATTTGGGGGGTGGGGTTATTTCTCAGCAGAGCGTACATGGACATGATGAACCCCGGAGTACAGAAACCACACTGAGAGCCGTGGGCCTTCGCTATTCGCTCCTGAACACACAGAAGACATCATGAAACAGACTAAACCCTGGTAAATGGAACACACGAGCCCTCACAGTCACAGTAATCAGTGTTGGAAGGTTGCCTCGTGACCATCCATCATTTAGTTTAAACACCATCTTCAGTTTCGTGGTTGGTGGGTTTTTGATTTGTTTGTGAATATTCTCAGTCATCCAGGTCATGGTCAGGGTTAGGGTCCATCCAAGTGTTAGAAAAAGCTTTACTCTGATTTCTTACATTTTTCCAAAACTAATTGTGTTAAATGTCCTGAATTTTCATAGATATTGATATAAAATATATAATATGCTGATACATTACATAGCACAGGTATCTTCAGGTCATTTAACTGACACATATTGTTTAGTTGATTAGTTATTGCCACTGATATATTGACTGTTACTCTGCCCTCTAGTGGTCAAACGTTGGTGAATACACCTTTAATTCAGTTTACAGGTGGTAACAGAGGTTTCCTGTTTTACCTGAACAGGGTGGAGTTTTCGCACCACGCTGCCAATGCCCTCCACAGTCGTCACGGCAACCAGATGTAGGGAGCAGAGGGGAGCGAGACAGGCGTTAACGGCATAATGGCTGGACGGAGTTAGGGAACGTTACAGACATGAAATCAGTTTGAAAGGTTTCAAATTCAGATGACTGCAGCTGATCTGTGCACGTTAAGGTTGAAGGATACTGCAGCTGCTGAGTGTGGGTTTGGTATCTTGACAGCATGACGGTACAGGCCCCACAGCCGCCTTCAGCACATCCCAGCTTCGTTCCTGTTAAACCCACTGAACACACACAACCAGAGTTTACAGTGAACTCACTGAATCATTGACTCGATCACAGAGTTCAAAACACTCTCTGACCTTCAGACTGTTAAAGGATCAACTGGCTGCTCCTGGAAGTGAGGACATAAAACAAGGTGCTGTCTTATAACACCATTCTGGAGCAGGATCTCCAGGATCAATCTACACAGACACCTGAGATTCCTTTTCATTTCTTTGTAGACCTGGGATTTGTTCTAGTATCTGAATGGACCTAAGCCAGTGGTTAATGGGTCTAAATAGACTTGACAATGTTGTCTAGTCCACCGGGGCTTCATTAGCAAGTGTTTGCAGTCATTTGTAAATTGTTATCTAGCCCTTCAGGTGGATTCTGGACGTCATCACCTCTACGTCGACACCAGACATTGGATATAGTCTATGGAAAGAGACTGGTAGCTGTTACCAAGTCTATGTAGACACTAGGGAGTCATTACCTGCGAAGGCTTATAGCTTTTTAATGGACACCCAGGATTCCTGATCCATGGACACCTGGGATCTAATATGGAGTCTCAGTGATTCCAGGTATCTGGGCACCACTGTCTTTAAGGACCTCTCTGGCTTAAAGGGCCTGTTCCTGGAGTTCTTCAAAAGGTTCCAGAGTGACTTGTTAGTAATGGTTACCTGCATTTTGATAAACGTCCTGACCAGCAGGACAAAACCCACTGCTCTGAATCATGTTTATTCCCACAAACAGTCTGATATTCAATAGGAAACCTTCCTCACAGCTGTCAATTCTGACTTTCCCTCAGGTTTATCTGGACTTTGACCGGCTGTTTGTTATCATAGGCAGGGTCACTGACTTCACTCAACCTGTTGTGAACCAATAAACCAAACTCCAGCGTATAAAAGGAGAAACACTGACGCTGCTTTTCATTTCTTATGGACGACCTTTTAATCCTTTCACAGTCACATGCGGCTCCTTCTCCTTCATTGTCTGTGCTTTCATTTTAAAAAGATTTTTGCTTTGTCAGTTTTTGCAGGCGTGACAATAACTAATGATCATTATCTGAACATATTGTACAACGACACAAAATAGTAAAACAAGAAGTGAGAGTTTGTTGCACCGAAGGCAGATTGTGAAACAGGAAACGTGGAGATTGTCACGACCATTTCTATATGTACAGATACATACGCTGTGTAGAAGTGTGTGTTGTGTGTAAGAGCCTACGTTTCCTCCTCAGATATGTCAGCAGAGTCATCTCAGGATCGACGTTCCTCTCAACGACCTGCAGGACGAAAATCCAAACCCCAGTGTTCAGAGTTATAATCAGTGTTTTATTCAAATTGAAGTATTAAAGTTAGAAATGCTGAAACTTATTGTTTCTGCTCTAATAAAGTCTCTGTTCTAATTAAACACGTTGGTCTTATAATAAAAGGAAAACATTACAGTCTTAATCCATTCAGTTGAATTTCTATAGGTCAGGTTCCTGTTACTGGGACTCGTACATTATTATTATTATTATTATTATTATTATTATTAGTTCTCCGAACACATCAAGCCTCATTTCAACACTATGATCCTCTGCACTAATGGAAATGAAAAGCTTGTTTGTCCATGTTAACATTCTGTTTCCTATATTCCTTATGCTTTTTACTGCTCCATTATTCTTTTATTTAGCCATAAATGACTGCACTTTAGTTCATTTATTTAAAACAGGATTGAGAAGTGGCTCCTTCTTTTATAATATCTAAATCTTCTGGAGATTTTCTTCATCTACATCATTAAACTCACTGGATCTTCACGGTTCGTTCACAACTTCATGTGAAATTTACACTAAATAACGAGGATTCAAGTTTTTTTTACCTTCTTGCCATTAACGAAGAAGATGAGCTCGTCGGACCCGGAGCCGGAGTCGGACCCGGAGCCGGACCGGTACCGGGACCGGGACTTGGTATCGGCCATGGTCTCGTTCCCGTCGCTCATGCTGCCGGTCTGCCGGTTTTCAGTGATCCTAGTGGACCCGCCTCAGGGAGGGGGGGGCTCCGTCATGGTCCCGGAGTCTGGACTGGCCCCTCCTCCCCCCGACATCATGATGGTGCGTTCAGGGGCTTTAAAAACACCGGAAAGATGGGGAACAGTCCCAAATCATTTTCTGTCCACTGGTTCACCGGGTTTGGAGCTAATGGAAGGATCTGATTGGCTGAAACTCGAATATGACATCCGACAGCACTGACCTACAGTAGCCTAACAGACACGACCTTAGACCCCAGCTGAGGTGATCACACCCCTCTTTAGGCTAATGATTGACAGGGGGCACACCTAGGGGTCAGGGTCATCCAACAGACGACAGCGACCTCCCACAGAGACATTTTCCATTACATGAACATTTATATGCTTAAAGAAACAAAAGAAATGATTTTAAATGAAATATCAGTTAAATAACAACGAGACAAACACATCGTTCTAACAGTTAACATAATATCTCTGTCTCAGTCAGTGGTTCATGTGATGCTGCGTGATCGGATTCATTTAATTCACCATCACAAACCGAGAAACCACCGCTTGTTTGTAGAAGAATGAATGAAAGAGCCTGAAAGAACCAGAGAGAAGTGGAACAGATTGAGACTCAGTTAGAAGACTGGTCAACATGAGACACATCGAATGAGTTTCTTTCAAAGCCGCACCCTGTGTCACGTCCACTTCCTCATTGAGTTTTTGTAAAAGGACAGATTTTTACTTCCATGACGTGAGGAACATGGTTCAGTGAGTCGACTGCTGTAGAGAACAAACCCACTGTGAATCTGTCTTTTCCTTTAATAGTAAGTATATTTATCAAACTCCAGATTTGAATCTTTTCTTTTTTATTATAAAACATTAAAATTCCTGAATAAAAAGGAGGTTTTGCTTTTTACTCACAGTGAAGTAGAAAAGTAGAAAAGGAGGAAACAGCGAGTGGGTGAAAATGAGACAAACATTCTTAGTTAAATCCAAAAATCAGAAACAGGTTTATTGTCCAAACAGCCAACCTGTATAACATCATTTCTAACAGTAAATCATCGAGGAACGGCCCTTCTTAACATCGGCTTCGTCGTTCTTCTGACTGTGTACTATGTGAATACAAATAGAAACGTTAAGTATATTAAGTTAAGCTTAAGTTAGAAATGAAGGAAAGATCAAAGCAAATCACAGTAAAAATGAAGTCCTTGATTTTCCCAAGTTAAAAACAGAAGAAAGAATATCAAACATTTATGAACACACAGTACTGTACTAAAGTCGCAGGCACCATTTCATATGTGTTGGGTTTAACAGTGTTATTATAACTATAAACCTATTGATATTGTAGTCACTAGTGTTCATAGGAAACATGTTCACAGTGATAAACAACACAAACATATCAGAATAAACATGTTTGTTTTAGTATTATGTGACAAATAATAAGTGGAACCTCTGTAGAGGAATCTGGAAAGGTCAAGGACAAAAACATCGTGATGAGAACTTTCCCAGAGTTTCTTCTTTGACAGATCAGAAGTTCAGCAAGGACCTGGTTCAGCATCTGGCAGCTTCATGTGGATGCTGAGTTAGTTCTTCTGCAGCCTGAAGAAGCTGGACCAGAAATGTATTTTATGGAAAGAAAGAAAGAAAGAAACCACTTTTTGTGTTTCTAATGTAAAAAAAGAAGAGAGAAATAAATACATGTCATCGTTCATAAGAGAACAAAGTAAATGGTGCCTAAGACTTTTGCACAGTACTGGATATTAGAAGAAATTCACTGAACTTCTCCCGTAGAAACCAGAACAGAGGTTTGTTTTAACAGTGAGGTAAAGATTCTGATTCTGAGGTGAAACTGATTTCACCTGCTGACAGTCTGTCCGTCATGACCATATATCAGCAGATACTGTAGAAAGAAGACGCTGCAGGATTCCACTGAGGTACCACAGGGAGCGGGTTCAGCTACGTTGAATGCTGAAAACTGCACTAAACAAAAACACACAATCTTTCACCTTCAGCAGCAAATGAATCTAATTCCAAATGGTCCATCTGACCTCCCACTGTGTCACGGGGTGTTCACACCTGCCTGTTACGAAGCCTCCACCAGGTGAAACCCACCATTCTCCTCCCTCAGTGTCTCTCTCTTCCTGGCCTGAACCAGACTATAAACCACAGCTCCCAGCGTGTTCCTGTTCAGACTAAAACCTCGCCCTCCACCACGCTCCGTAAAACTGGATCGCTCCTCCCGACTGCTCACAAAATACGTACGAACCTGAAACAAAAACAGAATTATTGTACATTAATTATCGTTAATAAGTTAAAAGATTTCTTTTTGTGAGATAGATCCTGTAAATACAGTTAAGACTATGAGCAGGAGACACACAGTTCACATTTCCTAATGTATTTAAACAGCATAGAGAAGTTTCACCTTCCCGTGGCGTTCACTGATGCCTTTGACATAAATGTTCCCTCTGAGCTGCCGTAGGAAGCCGCGTTCCACCAGAATACAGCTGGTGGATTCTGGGACCTGATGGGAACAGAAGGGGGGTTGTAATGAAAACATACGAACTCCGAGCTATGTCTGGAGAACGCACACAACTGGAGACGTGTTCTCACAGGAAACAGAGCGTTTGGTTCTGAGGGGAGCTTTTTGTTCACAGCTCATCAAAGCAGAGCGAGTCGCACGGTTCGAAACAAAGTGACGTACAGAAGCACGACGCAACACCAGAAAACACGTGAATCTGTTGATCTGAGCGAGCCGACTGAACACCCCCTCGCAGGATGAAGGCTGTTTAATCTCTGATCTCTGTGAAATCAGGGTTCCAGTACATGTGTAAAAGCACCTGGTTCACCTCACCTGTATCTTCCCACTGACCCCTGTGCTCTCCATCCTGCTCGCCATGTTTACTGTCGTCCCCCAGATGTCGTACTGAGGTTTGGTAGCGCCAATCACACCAGCGATCACTGGGCCATGAGCGATACCTGAAGACGACATAAGAGGTGTAATTAAAAATATCCAGAACACTTTGTAGATATGAAACTGAAGCAATCAAAAGTTGACAACAGACAACATCTGCAAACACACAAAAATAATCAGATTTAATTTAAGTTTAACGCTTAAAAACAATAAATAATTCAAACTAAAAATATGTATCAACAGAACAGTTTAAGAAACGTGGACAAATACTTAATAAAGATAAATGTAAAATGTTTAACACTCATGCTTAGACTGCTTCCTCCCTGTAGATCATTCTGAATTAATTTCAGTAATTAATTCCTCTAAACCATCAACATGTCTCTTAGATCCCATCCCGACTAGACTCCTCAAGGATGTCTTACCTTTGATCAGCACGTCCATATTAGATCAGATCAATCTATCTTTACAAATAGGCTACGTACCACAGGCTTTTAAGGTTGCTGTAGTCAAGCCCCTACTCAAAAAGCCTACTCTGGACTCAGGGGTCTTAGCGAATTATAGACCAATATCCAATCTGCCCTTTATCTCTAAAATCCTTGAAAAGATAGTTTCTAAGCAATTGTACGACCACCTGCGTAGCAATAACTTGTATGAAGATTTCCAGTCAGGATTTAGAGTACATCATAGCACAGAAACAGGACTGGTAAAGGTCACTAATGATCTTCTATTGGCATCAGACAATGGTCCACTCTCTATACTCGTCATGTTAGATCTTAGTGCTGCATTCAACACTATAGATCACAACATTTTATTACACAGACTGGAACATGTCATTGGAATCAAAGGAACAGCACTAGAGTGGTTTAAATCGTATCTATCAGATAGATTTCAGTTTGTACACGTTAATGATGAGTCTTCCATGCACAGCAAAGTTAACTATGGAGTTCCACAGGGATCTGTGCTTGGACTGATTCTTTTCACTTTATATATGTCCCCTTTAGGAAATATTATTAGGAAACACTCTATAAATTTCCATTGTTATGCAGATGATACCCAGCTATATTTATCTATGAAACCAGGAGAAACTAATCAATTAGTAAAACTTCAGGAATGCTTAAAAGACATAAAGACCTGGATGTCCTCCAATTTCCTTCTCCTAAATCCAGACAAGACAGAGGTTATACTGTTTGGGCCTAAAAATCTCAGAGACACTATGTCTAAACACATTCTCACCATTGATGACTTAGTTCTGGCCTCAAGTAATACTGTAAGAAATCTCTGAGTTATCTTTGACCAGGATATCTCCTTCACTTCATACATCAAAGAAATCTCTAGAACTGACTTTTTTCACCTGAGAAACATTAAAGTTAAAATTAGGAGCATCCTGTCCCAAAGTGATGCTGAAAAACTAGTCCATGCATTTGTTACTTCCAGACTGGACTATTGTAATTCCTTATTAATAGTTTGTCCCAATAACTCATTAAAGAGCCTCCAGTTAATCCAAAATGCTGCAGCCAGAGTTCTGACTGAACTTAGTAAGAGAGATCATATTTCTCCTACGTTAGCTTCTCTCCATTGGCTCCCTGTAAAATCCAGAATTGAATTTAAAATTCTTCTCCTAACTTATAAATCACTTGATAATCGAGCTCCATCTTATCTTAAAGAACTCATAGTTCCTTATCTTCCAAGCAGAACTCTCCGTTCTCAGACTGCAGGTTTACTTGTGGTTCCTAGAGTTTCCAAATGTAGAATGGGGGGCAGAGCCTTTAGCTACCAAGCCCCTCTCCTGTGGAACCAGCTCACAGTTCAGGTTCGGGAGGCAGACACCCTCTCCACATTTAAGACTAGACTTAAAACTTTCCTTTTTTATAAAGCTTATAGTTAGAGATGGATCAGGTGACTCTGAACCATCTCTTAGTTATGCTGATATAGCTTAGTCTGCTGGGGGACCTCTACTGATACACTGAGCTCCTCTCCTCTCTCCTTTCTCCTGTATCAATGCAAATGCCACCATTTCATGTCATTAACTTTGTGTCTTCTCTCTCTTTTAGTTGTGCTTCCTCCTCACTGTCTCCCTCTCTCTGTACTTTTCTGCAGGTATCCTCGGCCTGGAGCTGTACATCTCCAGAATCCAGTTCATCTGCCCAATGTTCTTGCTGCTTGTTGTTGTCTTTATTGCCTGATGTTCTTTTCTCTCTTCTCTTTCCACTCACCCCAACCGGTTGAGGCAGATGGCCGCCCACTATGAGCCTGGTTCTGCTGGAGGTTTCTTCCTCTAAAGAGAGTTTTTCCTCTCCACTGTTGCCTAAAGCTGCTCAAATGGGATTGTTGGGTTTTCTCTATAATTTATTTGTATAATTATTCTCTGTAAGGTCTTAAACCTTAAACACTGTAAAGTGCCTTGAGATAACTTCTGTTGTGAATTGGCGCTATACAGATAAAACTGAATTGAATTGAATTTAAAGCTCCTTAAAATGTGAGAAGTCTCTCAATAACTGTATGTACCGACTCGCAGCTGGAGGTTGTTTCCTGTGTGTGTGTTGATATGTCTGAGAGTTTCCTGCATGGCCAGAGCAAACAGAACCAACTCACTGAGGTGATGCCAGTCGTCCTCACACTCCTGAATAGGAGAAAAACAAAAAACTGAATTACACGTGTTCCTTTTCAGTCATTTACCATCAATCTGTTTTAGTACACACTGAAAATCGTTGAATAGCCTCATGAATACTGACCTGTCTGTCAGGAGAGAGACCAGAAGCTGCCATGTATGAACTTCCGATAGTTTTAATTTTCTCCACCTCCTGGAAGTAACACTCATCCAACAGCTGCACCGAGAGAAAGCATCATTTTATTTTACCGTAATGTTTGTTCACTGAATTCTTTTGCGGTGGTGGGAGAAGTCAAGTCATGACTTGGAATCATTTAGCTAATACAGTCGTACTTAGAGTTGAAAAGGTTGTATTTGTAGTTTTGTATCTAAGCTACCTTCACTTTGTGATATATATATATTTCAATGGGGAAAAAGAGACTGGGATTATTCAGATCATGTTTAAGAAGTGTTTGGCCTCTGTGGGGCACGGTGCATTTCTCTGTGACAACCTCGTCGAAGTCAGTGATGATGTGGTTGAGGAGGCGGAGGCACTCGACGTGCTGATGAACGAGCTCCTTTTGCTCATAGAAGTCAGAGAAACCCAGCAAAGAGGCGAAGAGGACACCGACTCGCTCGTACGACTGTGAGTACAGTTCCTAAAAAACACACAAACATGTACAGTTCACACCTGGAAGTTTCTTATTTTAGTTCCACATAAAAACGACTTAATGCTTTTTTCACTATGGAGCCAGTTGAAGACTTAACGTCTCGACCTGACAGAACTTTTCACACCATGAGTTTGATGATAACATGACAGTTTTTCACCAAATCCCACCTGTGTGTGACAATCGTTCTTCTCAATAGCGCCACGGCCCCTGATGCTGATACTGACCTGTCTGCCTGGTTTTCTGGATACTGACCTGCTTGTTGGATTTGGCTTGTGCTTTTGTGCTTGGACAAGTCTTCATCTCCAGTCTTCCTCCTGGTGTTTTCTCATCTCCGGATTCTGGATTTCACTCTCCAGCTTTCACTGCTCCTAATCTGCATACCATCCACTCCCCGGACTTCATTACCCAGCCTCCTCTGCTTCGTCTCCGTTTACTTCCTCATTCTCACACTGAGTGTGCTCATTCTTCTTTGGCAGTTTCCCTGGATCCTTACCAGTTCTAATTCGGGCCCTGAATCCGTCTGCCCTGACCACCACGCCTCTTCGGTTCCCAGACCTCCCTCAACCCACCCAAGCCTCTTCAAACAAACTTGTTTAACCAGTTACAGTTTTCGTGACCTCTTAGAGCCTCACAAATGGACGATAATAATCACCACAGGAAGTTAAAACCAGCACAAAGAAGACAATCAAAGCCACCACAAACACAACAGACAGGTGAGTGTACCTCATTGGTGCGTTCCCTCTCCAGGAAGTGTTGTGCAACGTGAGCAGGCAAGATGTTGAGCAGCAGACACTCATTGTGCTCCCTCAGCTCCTTCATGTCTTCCACCTCCTTCCTTGCTTGGAGACGCCACAAAAAGTCCAGCCGGGCTGTCGCCTCCAGCTACCAACAAAGAAGAACGTAAATAAAATTGCTGTGTTTTCATTCAACCATTCTTTCTTTTCAACACACAAAATTGATGTTGCCTTTTAGAAAGCACTTGTCTATCAGACCAGATTAGCCATCAGAAGGAAAACGCAGTAGAACTCACCTGTCTACTGTTGTAGAGGACCGCTACCACAAACATCACCATGAGAACAACACAAACTCCCTTTCTGCACAAGTAATGTGACCTGAGAGAAAAGGAAAGTGGCTGTACAGTGAATTTTAGTTTTACCTGCAAGGTCTAGAGGTTGAGTCATTGCAACTGGACTCAATGAAGTAGCTTCTTCTGTCTGAAGATAGTTGGTTAGAGCATAATTTAGTGTCTCTAACCAACTATCTTCAGACTGAAGAAGCTACCTGATGAAACGTTTCAACCTAAAAAGAAGGAAGTCCAGTTGCCAGGACTCAACTTCACCTGGACGACTGAGAATCTTCACCCACATGATGCTTAGACTAGTTTAGATTAGCAGTACTGACGTCACCTGTGTGTCTCTATGAGGTAGGTGTAGAGGGCAGCGGCCGACAGGAGGACAGCCAGCTTCAACATGCAACTCAACTTGAGGAACACCACGCAGGTAACCATGGCAACCACGCCGCTCAGCACCATGTACTGTGCACATGGACAAATGTTAATTCTCACACTGTCAAGACTTTAAATCATCTATGTGGAGATTTTAGACATTACTTGACCTCTCACCTCTGGATGTGTACAGATGTTAATGTGAGGCCAAGTGGAAGTGGGTGGAGTTTCAGGAGAATCACACCAGAGCTGAGGAGGAGGAGGAAGAAAGAACAACAAACAAAGAGAACGTCAGAAATGTTTGACCTTTTTACCAAGAAACAAAACAAGAGATGCTGGAGAACTCTTTCATCACATTTACAGGTGGAGGTGAGCCGAGGTGTCTCTGGGAATCGAAGGGTTTTCTTTTATTCAGTGGTTTGAAAAACGTTAAAATGTTAAATTTTTAATGTTAAAAATGTTAAACATTAAAAATGTTAATGTGGATTTTCTTAGTTCAACTTTGTTTCAGTGCTTTAGATCTCTTTACATCGCCAGAGTATGAAAATAAAGATGTCTGTGAAGATTCTCAGTCGTCCAGGTGAAGTTCTCTGGAGGTTGAGTCCTGGTCACTGGACTTCTTTCTTCTTAGGTTAAAACACTTCTTCAGTCTGAAGATAGTTGGTTAAAGACACAGATTTATCCTCCAGGTTGGTTTCACTTCACCTCTGGACTGAATAGACTTGTTAGGTGAAACAATGGATGGGGACGATGCTTCCCTTTTATCCATCCTAGAAAGATCAGGACCGGTTCACACATGCACCAGGTTGGACACCTAACAACCCACTTTAGGTGATAGAGGGGTTGGTAGAGGTGTGACTATCACATCCTTCACATGAAGGACACTTGAAGTGTTTCAACCTATGAAGAAAGAAGTCCAGTGACAGTCCTTTATCTCCCATCTACAGCTCGGTTGCTTCAACAGTTGCACTCCATCTCAAACAGACTTACGATGTCTGAGGAGGCGACTCCAAAGTTGACAGTGATGGCGGTGAGCGTGAGAAACGTTCGGGCGCTCTTGGTTTCATGAATCCAGCAACAGACAGACTGGAGGGGGGCAGGACAATGCTTAAACTCCTCCCCCAGACTCAATATCAGAAGCAGGAAGTAAACGCTGCCGCTCATTATGAACTGAGCTACCATTGGATACAACCTGAACAGAGAGAGTGATGAGAACAAGTTAGAAAAATAAAATGAAATATTAAAACTGTCTCTGACTTTATCAGCAAACTGTGGACTGACGTATTTTGAGATATTCTCCTTTTCTCCTATGATCATGTATCAGTTTGTTTTTTGGGATTAAAAAGTTCACACAGCTATGTAAATATTTCAACCCCAGGCACAAGATACGCAATGGGAATCGTGTGAGGTTCAAGAGAAGAGGCAAAAGTTTCCTAAATAGAATAACCAACAAAACATTTTTTCATTCAGTTCAACTGTATTGACTCAAGTAGACAGACATGTACCTAGGAGAAGGGATTAGCACTTGGACGGTCATCAGCAGCAGCAGCAGGATGAAGGAACAAACCATGTTGGACTTGAATAGTTCATCTCTCATTTGCGAGTACTGAGACAAACGGAGGATGATAGATGATCAACTGCCCAAGACACCTGAAAAACACCCTGCCCCATACAGCAAATCCAAGTGTTACCTTTCCTTCCATGTGCGAGTCCTTAAACACCTGAGTGAAAGAGGTGATGTGCTCTTTCCTCATCCGCTCACTGCTTCGAACCTCCATGGCCTCACGAATCCTCTTGTTGACTTCCCGTGACCCAGATCGTTGAGCTGCGAACTGATTGGGCAGCTGGGTGAGAGAGCCATTGGTGAAGGTGGCCAGGATCTACAAGGAGAACATAAAAGGTCCACACCACATTTCCACATAGTCTGAGATTTTAGTTTAAAAAAGGTTTTGGTTTCCTCACAAAACTCATTCCCAGGATGTCTCCAAACGGCAGCTCCGCACTCCAAGTCGTCATCTCGTCATAACTTGGACGCCTTGCTTTCAGAGGCTCAGCTTCCTCTCGCAGCACCGGGCGGATCAGGTAAGTGTCAATGTTGTGTTTCCGTAGGAACTCGTTGCGCTCCTTCCCGTGCCCCGCCTCCGTCTCGTAAATCCCACCCAGACAGTCCAGAGTGGCCCGAGAGACATGAATCCGCCTAAGAGAAGAAGAAACCATGAAAAATTTCTCAAAAACTACGAATGGAAAATTCTTGTCAGTCAGTTTGATTAGTTAAGGACAAGTCATTTTTATGAATGCACTGGTGTTCAGGACATACTGGTCCTCACTTCATCACTGGACTGTCTCAGGTAAAGGTAAGGACTGTTTAAGTTACAGGTTAGTTAATGTATTGTTTCAAATACATATGTGATCTGTGTTTTATCACAAACTTTATGTATATGTGAGTGTGTCTGACCCTGGCACTCCTGCAGCCTCCAGACTATTGGCAATGTCAACATCCCAGCTCCAGATGTCAAACTGCCACTTCTGAAGACCCAAAACACCACAGAGAACTGAACCTGAGTGGACACCAATCCTCATGTCCAGCTCCTGCTGCAGTTCCCGACGAACAAACCTGCAACACACCAGTACAGCACGTATTACTCTGAAGCTTCACGTGCACAGTGTGTTTTACTGGTGTGTGTATTTACCGTATTGTGTTGATCATGCTGAGGCCCATCTCCACGCAGCAGCGAGCGTGTGCTCTCTGAGGCTCTGGGACTCCTGCTACACAGTAATAACAGTCGCCCAGGATCTTAATACGCAAACACTGATGCTCCTACAGAAGAAGAAGAAACAGCCTTTATTTATCATATGTCACATTTACGTTACAATGAAATTGGTTCTCTGCATTTAACCCATCCCCCTGGGGGGAGCAGTGGAGCTAGTGAGGAGTGTCTTGCTCAAGGATACACCTGGTGTCTATGACAGGGTTTGAACCCTGAACCTCCTGTATCTAAGGCCAATGATCTATCTATTGAGCCACCAGTTCGCCATCCTAATGACAAACTATTTCCCTCCTGTGTTTGTGTACACAGGAGGGAAATAGTTTGTCATTACAAAATGATTTAACTTTGTAAATGAAAAATAAAAACTAAACCTGCAAGAAAATGCTACAACACATACAAAAAGAAGCTAAAATGTGAACTCTAATGCTGCCAAAGCGCTCTGACCTCAGCCAACTTATCAAATCGACCAAAGAGTTCGTTGAGAGTTTTAACGAGTTCCTGAGCCGATAAAATCAATGAGAGAGAAGTGAAGCCGATGATGTCTGCAAACAGTATGCTGTGAAGAGAGAGAAACGTCTGCATTAATAGATTTCTGGCTACTAGGGGTCAGACAAACCTATATACAGTCTCTGCTGGTGTTGGTGTATCTACCTGACGTCTTTGTACCGGTGGATGTAGATCTTGTGGAACTGCTGAGGCAGCAGATATTCATCTATGGTGGCCATGTCAGCAATCATCTCCAGAACCAGAAAACGTGGCAGGATGGACATCAACAGACGCTCCTGGAAGACACAAAACGAATGACAAACATTTGATGGTGAGAATGTTTAAATTGACCTGTTTGATAAACAGATGTCTGAATATATGTTTGTATTTTAGAATCATTTAGTGTTTTACAGCTCTGGCTCTGATTTTACTTCAGCTAACCTGGATGAAGTTACAGGGTGTTCTTTGTTCTTAGCTTGTAAGAAGTGCTGTTGTGCTGTTCGATTTAAACGGCCTAGCCTACAGTGATGAAATGCAATCCATTTACAGCTGTTTCCTGTTCTTTTACCAGTAGAACAGAAAACTAAAACTAGAGAACACGCAGTGTTTCTCAACCTGTCTCTGGTTCTCTCTCTCCAGCCGGACTCTTCCTTCTATACAGCGCCTGGTCTCCAGAAAGGCATGTCTCTGAGTTCGATCTGACAGGTAATGGATGAACAGACCGGCTGTGTTCATGGCCAGGTACAACAAAGCTTTTGACAACACCTGCACAGGTAAGACATAACAAATATACATATATATAATTATACATATATATATAAAATATACTTTAGGTTTATGTTGTCAGAGAGACAAAATGAACAACGCCCAGCTGCTGGACCTTTCTGAAGAAGGTGTTGTCTCCGTAGTGACAGCAGACGTCCACCAGCAGGTGCAGTGTGGAGGTGCTCGCACCAGCGATGATGGACCAGAGTAGTGGGAGGGGCAGCAGGGTGTAGGTGGAGAACAAGGTGAAGAAAACGTACCAGGTGTGATCATTCTCTGCCCAACTGAAAACACCCACCAACACCTGGACAGTCTGAGACAACCAGCTTACCAGGGACAGGTACCTGAGGGGGACAGACAAACATGTGCTGAAGTACAGCAACGTAAATGTACTGCATTGTTAGAAAAGCTTCCGAATGCAGGGTCTAACCGTTTCCCACCATACCTCAGCCACTGTGGTGATGACATCACCTCCCTCCTGGTCAGAGCCAGCACACAGATTCCTGCCCACAGGACAACAAACAGGCCGGTCAGCCAATCACAGGCGACACCCCCCCAGCCCGGAGGCCGCGTCAGCAGGGAAATGAGGAGTCGGGCCAGGATGTCGATGATGTTGGTGACGACCAGCGAAGTTCGTCTCTGACCAGAGGAAAACTGCTGGTACAGCTGCTCCAAGTCTGGAGACCTGACACATAATGAGAACTAAATACTGAACAAGTCTGTGAATGAACTGGATATTTATGTACGTGGTACTGATTCAAAGTGTATTAGAAACTAACTTTAACTAACTTTAACTTTAGCAGAAAACGTAACTCAAACTGTTTCTTCAGCTCAAATACAGCATAAAGCTAAACAAACCATCAAACTTCAAATGTATCTGTACTTGAATGTGTGTTGTAGCGTGGGAATGAAAACACCGCAAACTGTCGACCCGCACGACACGAAGAAGTCCGCGTCACTGAGCGAGTCGTGTTTCTTTCGTGTTGCTGCTGTGATCCTCGGTGTCGTCGGATGAATACGAGCCGCAGATGAGCGCCGTTTCTGCCATAGTGCTCCACGAGACGCTTTGTTTCGGATCTGCCTGCAAGACAATAAAAGGGGAACGGAGCTCTAAAAGAAATTATTTTTGAGATAAACTGTTTCAGTGAAGAGTTGAAAAAGTTGAAAGAGAAAAAAGTTAATGTGAGTGTTAATTTAAGGTTAATGTGTTTAGACCTAGTATCTGGACCTGCTAATGACATCACTAACTACCTGCTGATGACATCTCTAACTCTACCTGCTGATGACATCACTAACTACCTGCTGATGACATCACTAACTACCTGCTGATGACATCTCTAACTCTACCTGCTGATGACATCACTAACTACCTGCTGATGACATCTCTAACTCTACCTGCTGATGACATCACTAACTACCTGCTGATGACATCACTAACTACCTGCTGATGACATCACTAACTACCTGCTGATGACATCACTAACTACCTGCTGATGACATCACTAACTACCTGCTGATGACATCACTAACTCTACCTGCTGATGACATCACTAACTACCTGCTGATGACATCACTAACTACCTGCTGATGACATCACTAACTACCTGCTGATGACATCTCTAACTCTACCTGCTGATGACATCTCTAACTCTACCTGCTGATGACATCTCTAACTCTACCTGCTGATGACATCTCTAACTCTACCTGCTGATGACATCACTAACTACCTGCTGATGACATCACTAACTACCTGCTGATGACATCACTAACTACCTGCTGATGACATCACTAACTACCTGCTGATGACATCTCTAACTCTACCTGCTGATGACATCACTAACTACCTGCTGATGACATCTCTAACTCTACCTGCTGATGACATCTCTAACTCTACCTGCTGATGACATCTCTAACTCTACCTGTTGATGTCAGCGATGTAGGCGTCGGTGACGATGATGCGGTGCCTCCCCCTCTCCAGGCCTCCGGCGAGCCTCAGCGAGTACAGGTTGTGCTGGTCGATTACGTTTCTGACGGCATTTTGCCACAACAGCTGTTTCCTGCGCAGGCCAGGGGCGGGGCTTATGTTGGTGCTGAAGGTGATGTCACTGGTCTCCCGCACCGCCTTGCAGTCGCCGTTCTCCAACATGCCACAGTCATCATCACCCATGGCTACACGGGTGGTGTCGCCTGCCCTCTCTGCGATCTGATCGGTAGAGGAAGTGTAGTAAAATCATTTGTGTACTACAGTACAAATAAAACTACCGATGCTACAAGTACAACATGTTGCTGGCGAAAACAATCCAGAGTTTTCCAGCACTTCACCTACAGAAGCTTGGTGTCACAGCCTGAAGGGAGGTTTCCAGGAGGATCCCGACCAGATGTCGAAACCACATCAGCTGATGCCTTTTGACACAAAGCAGCAGCAGCTTCACTCCAACCTCCCTCCGTGACTGAGCCCAGCCATCGTTTGTCTTTGTGACTTCATTCTTTCAGTCACTGCCTACAGCTCGTGACCACAGGTGATGGCTCGATCCTGGACTGAGTGCTAAAGAAAAGCTTCGTCCTCTGGCTCAGTTCTCCTGAGTTGCTGCTGACGTCCCACCATCCTCCTCTCAAACTTAGGCTCCAGCATTTCCCTAATAACATTTAATTGTCACCGGGCGCCGCTGTTCAGGATACAAGTATGATCTAAACAACTCCAGGTTCTTTCTGTTTTGAAGAATTCTTTTGAGACATCCCATGGTTTCATTTCGCAGCCTACTAAGCTACAGATCCTGAACAGACTAAAGCGAGTCAGATAAATCTCTCAGTTGGTGTTGTGTTGTAAACAGTCTGGATGTTCAGTTGATCAGATCAAAAAATGTAAAGGTCTCTGTAGACCGCTTGGCCTGAACATGTGGTGTTGGCCCAGGTCAGGTCCAGGTTTCAGGGCTAATCCCAGAGGATTACAGCACAGCAAGCTGACTGACTCCTGACAGCAGAGGGGGACGGAGTTTATCTCTGCCCGGAGACGTTCGGGAGGATGGATGGAATAAAACAGTAAAAGTCAGCAGATGTTGCATCAGCTCATCTGGAACTGTTCTTAGTTTCTTAGCACGAAACTCAGGTATTGAGTAAACCACATTTTATCTTTTAGATAAGTTGAGTTAACACATCTAAACTAGTTCATTACTAGTTTGTCAAACAGGCGTTTGTCCTATGTAGCACCTTGGTTCTGGTTCTGGATATACTGCGTCAGCTATACGTGGTTGGAATGACAATAAAGCTTCTTGCAGGTTTTAAAGTAGCAGCATCCAGTATGTACATGAGAATACTGATATAACTTTACTTTAATACTTCAACCCAAGTCCCAACTTCACACATGACAGTTGTACTGGTGTTAAACAGCTGTTTTTAACATGAGATCAATATTTCCTCTAATTAAATGTTGCTCTCTCTGCTCTATGTTGAACTTCACCTTTCAGGAGCTGTCCTGATAATTTACACTTAAATTCACACTTTACTGTTTTGAATTGATGGAAAACTGAAAACACGCACATTGAAAACTTTAAAACTGTTTCTCTCACCCAGCTTAGGTAACGTTAGGTTGACTTAGTGCATTAGTGATTAAAATCAAGCCCTGTAATTGTAAATATTAAGATGAATACGAATAGATGACTACGACATTATAAATAAAAAACACAAGTTCTCTCCTGGATCTCAGCTGTAAAAATGTCAAAAAATAAAAACGAACAGATTCTGTTTCAGTCTGCTGATCAGTGCAGAGCTGCTCTTCACTTGATGTTTACTGAATACACAAAGGCAATCGTCTCAACTTGAAAACTCTCCCCAAGTTAGATGGTACCGTATGGTTTCAATTAGGGGGTCAAACACCTGATGGACCAAACACTCTCTCTACTTTCTTCCAGCTTTTATTTTAAAGAAGGAGTTTATTCTGGTGTCTGGTTCCAGCCTTTCCGTTTGTGGTTTGTTGGGTCTGTGGAGCTTATGTCAGAGAGGTTCAGTAATGGTACCACAGTCCGTTTTTAGAGCTCTCACTCTGGTTTTCTACAAAACTGTTGTTTCATTTGGTAAAAGTCGAAGTTGTGAAATGTTTAAACAAAAGCATTTGCAGACGTTCTCTACATCTCTGACGTCCATCGTGCATCTTACCTGTTGCGCAGCATTTGACGGAGCCAACCTAAAGTGCTGGTGAGGATCACATTCAGTATGTGATTAGGTTGGTTAGTTGTAATTTTATGCTAAACAACACCAGAACGCCCAGCGATAGACAGCAAACTTATAATGAGATATATATCAGAGAGAAGTGTCCACGTTAAAGTTCAATCTGTTACTAGAAAAAGATCAGAATCCTTCTTTGAATAGTGACATACACCGTTGTTTTCATCATCTCCAGTTCAAATGAACTGATTAGAAACAGATCAACTTTTCAGTCTGTGCTACAAACATGGAAGGTCCGGTGTCCAGACGGACACTTACAGATGTACCTACTTGTCACAGAGTTGCACTGTGTTGTGTCCAGATGAAGACAGAAACACCAGTTTCATGCCTCTGTGGCTGCAGAGGTCAGGGGTCAGCCAGTCTCCTCTCTATCCTGCGTTGATTTTGTCTTCTCTTGTTTCTGTCTGTCTGTCGTCACATCAACTATCTGTCTTATTCATTTCCTCTCGTTTTACACCGTACTGTACTGGACTCTCCTGTTTGTCTCTTTTCCTTCTTCAGTTTGGTTTGTTCATACTTTGTCAAATTATTTGTTTAACAGATAGTTTTTGTCTTTTTACATTAAAGAAATCATCTTTGCATTTCCTTCCGTCTCTGAAAGTCCTTGTGTGAAAAGATCAGTCCTTAAATGTGTTAAAGGTTCAGAAACTCTTGTCAAGCGACAGTTCAAGTCTTGTTTATGTCCATTAGTTTGTGTGACTACCGTTAAAGGCGGTAGTATCGCCGGCACTTTCATAATTATCCTTATTGTGTCTTGCTGCAATTAAACCTGCAGAAACAATAAATAATGAAAACTGAAGTGAAAACTAACAGTTATAAAACAATTTGCTTCTTTTACCTACTTGAAAGGACAAAATGAACCAAACGAGGAGAAAAAACAGAACAAAAGAAGAAACTCACAGTGGCTGACTTCAGGCTGAGGGAGTTAAGTTTGTCCAAAATCTTCTGAGAGACAAAATTTGAATAAAGAAGAAGAATAAAGAGCAGAGAAGAAGAAACACAGTCGGTATATGGCAGAAATAGCAGAGCGAGAGGTAGATCGAGGTGGAGAAGCTTTGTGTAATCAGCTGATGCTAACCAGCAGATGTCTGAGTGCCTTAATCCCAACAGGGATTCCCTGAAACAGAGACAAATGGCCACTCATTAATAGGACAGCTTAACTGTGTCTATGTGTTCAGGTGCATGATGGGATTGGAAGACCTCCAACCAGGTCAGGCTGCGTTTGAGGGTTTAGTTTGCAGTTTGATCCGGAAACTTGCAGCGAGTCGACTGAGACAAAGACACACTAGAGTCGAACTTCACGCAGACACTAAAAATAAAACGGGTTGTTTTAAAAAGTCAGAGCTGCCGACAAGACGTTACAGTCAATAAAATCCTAGGTATCCCCACTTTAGCCCTGTCATACCTCTCTCTATACAGGGGGAGGATGTGGAGGTCGTAACTGGGTACAAATACCTGGGAGTGTACTTGGACAACAAACTGGACTGGACCAAAAACTCATCAGCATTGTACAGAAAGGCTCAGAGCTGGATGTACTTCCTGAGGAGACTCAGGTCCTTCAACGTCTGCAGCACCATGCTGAGGATGTTTTATGAGTCTGTGGTTCCAGTGTCATCTTCTATGCTGTGGTCTGCTGGGGCAGCAACATGAAGGTGGCAGACACTAACAGACTAAACAAACTGATTAGGAGGGCTGGCTCTGTTCTGGGGGTGGAGCTGGACCCTCTACATGTTGTAGTTGAGAGGAGGATGCTGTCCAAACTCCTCTCAATCCTGGACAACCCCTCCCACCCACTGCACAGTGTGTTGGTTGGACAGAGGAGCATGTTGAGCCAAAGATTTATTAACATGAAGTCCACAGAGAACCACAGGAGATCCTTTCTACCTGTGGCCATCAATCTGTACAATTCCTCCCCCCTCTGTAAGGGGTGGGGGAAATGATATTTGTGTTGTATACTTGCCGTCAATCCACAATAGGTTATAAATGTTGACCCAGTTTGATTCATCCATGTTACATATTTTACATATTCTGTACATATATTGAGTTTTTCTGTATTGATGTTATTGTGTATTTATGTTGATCTTTCCTGGTTGTGGTTCCTTTTCTTCCTGTCTGTGTTGAGAACAACTGTAATGAGGCAAAACAAGTTCCCTCTGGGATTAATAAAGTTTTTTGAATCTTGAATCTTTACAACAAATGTGCTCAGCTGAACATCCCCTCTTTATAAGAACTATCCCACTCCATCCCAACATACAACGTACAGAAACGTTCCCATTTCTAAAAGCAAAAACGTGCTGGTTTAACCCTCAAACTGCTCCACAGAAGATGTAGGAGAGAACAAACATACGGTACATAGTCAGAGAAATGATTTTAGTCTATTTATTATTGCAAAAACAATCCAGGAGAATGTGCACAAATAAGAAGACAGTGAGACACTCGAGAAGTCGACATGTGACTCTACAGCTGCAGCCGCACTGATGTGGCTTCATTTAGAATGAATTTGTCTCCCTTTCTTTTTGTGAAGATGAGCTTAAAGAGGATCTGAGGCAACAGGAAACAACTCATCAGATGACCGAAGTCAGAGTCATGAGGTACAGAGTTCAATCTGTGACAAAATAACGTGTTAACTTTAAACCGTCATGCGTTTCTCAAACACACAACATCTATTCTATCTTTTAGTCCGGTGCGTCTGATGTTTTAAACCATGTGAACTTTAAAATGTTCATCATACAAAATAAATAACACGGTTGTATAACAAAGAACAAGCTAATATGCAAAGAGACTAAACAGGTTTACATTTGTTCTATATGTGATTGGTGAACGTGTTTAATCCAAAACACACCGTGTTCCACTTTTATTAGAATTCATTACGTCCTACCTATAAAGAATAAGTAGGACCAAATAATATGAACAATATTTAAACAATATTTGAAAAATTACAGACCATGTTGTATTTTCTTATTGACTTAAATTAACTTATTCCCCCTTTTCTTAAATTTCATATTTCTTCATTTCATCATTATCTTGATTATGTTGTTTTGTTTTTTGCTTTTCATTTAACGAGTTAATTAATCTTTTTAAAATGCAAACTGAATAAAAACTTTGTTAAGATGAATTAACAGCATATTAATATTATTATATTAACAAAACGTGAGTGCTAACCATGCTACTGTAACTTTGAAGACATGAATAAGAGTCGAAAACATTTTCAAAAAGATGCTAACAGTCAAATCTCAGATTCTGTCAATTGATCAAAAAAAGCTTTTTTTACATTTAATAAAAATCACGTTGAAACGACAAGTGCACACGTTTATTCATTCCCATGGATACAAATATGTAAAAATAGAAACCTATAACATATCCATGCTGTCAGTTCTTTTTAAACTCTTCAGTTTCTGTCAGAGTTGTGATAAAATGTTGATATATGGACAAAATTCTATATTTTAGTCCTTCAGCATCTCATCATCAGACAAAGACACCTGGATTGTGAGATCCATGCAGTGATTCTCTCTCTAGGCTAATTAGTAAATCTCCCTTTTGTTTGTGGAGCTAATGAGTAATTAAAGGGAACCAATAGTAATAGTAAAAGTAATATATAAATTGAAATCATATTTTTCCACTTCGCAACATAAAAGAAATATAAGGCTACATTTATAAAACCTTCAGGGACCCAGACAAACCACTTTTTATGGAAGATTTGCAATTTGAATAAACAAATTACATTTTTTTTTTCTATTTTATTTTCCATTTTTTTCCATTTTTAGACAGCTTGTTACATCTGAAGGCAGACATTTTCCAATTTGCGAAAACAGTTTGGCAGGGCACAAGTTTGCGTTTTGGAATGGACAAGAACAATTTGGCAAGTGGAACCTGAAATGAATCACTTTAGGGAACAGTCAGCGATTTAACAGAAGTAAATATAGCTTCAGCTGAACAGACAGGACAATTTGAAGATATAAATTAAGTCACTTAAGGCATTATGTGACTTAAAAATATAGAAATAACAGTACTATGGGACACAAGAGGCAGTACAAACGAGCAGATGTGTCACTAAAGGGAACAAGTTAGTAAGTTACAGAAAGACATTTTTTAAATGTGAAAAATAAATACATAAATAATAATAATAATAATCTAAGAACATAATTTAATCCTCTCAGGAAACCAATTAGAAAAACAATGGAGCAAAGTGACGAAGAAGAATTAGTTGCCACACACTGGCAGCTTTTGGAACAATTAAAAATCCAAGTTTGAAATAATAAACTTAATATTCACTGAAGGGAATACATTAAAAAAATTGAGGAAATAAATAAATTCCCTATTTCAGGGAACCGATTAAGAATCTGAATTCTGAGGGAACACTTGAGGGAACAGTTACAGTTTAAATCAATAAATAAAAATGCATTTGTCGTTTATGGGAACTGACTGAGATCTAAAGTGAGATAATGCACATTTTAACAGGATATGCAAAGAAATGAATAACGTAAGGAAACAAATGAGGAAGCTGGTGGGAGAAGTTTTGAAGAAACAGCTGAACGCATGCAATGCTAACCCCCGTAAACAGCTGCTAACCGTAGTTAACTAGTAGTAAACCAAACGTTGTCGTTTTGGTGAGGCATTCAATGAGCTGCACCAAGCATCGTCATCGTCTTCTGAGTGGCTGCAGCTGCAGACTTAGGGTGACGAGCGTTGGAACTTTGGCCCCACAGAGGATTTGTAATATTAAACATGCATTTTCCATGCATTTTATGACAATTAGGCAGCCAGGCTTCAAAAATCGATTTGTGAAGGAGTGTGTGTGCACTGCTACACACACATAGTATCAAGTAGCTTTAGGAACTAAATTAGTCTGTAACAGGTCCTTTTTTCATTTCACTAGTTTGAACCTGGATTTGTTTATTTTTAGTAACACACAGATGGTGTGAAATCAGGTAAACACTGACCCTTGACCCATCACTCTGTCGATGTCATAAATACAAGAAGGAAGATGTTGATCTGGCTGTAAAGACAATAACAAAGGCCAGGAGAAACTAAACACTGTACCACCTACAATCACAACTTCTTCCTCTGGACTCGTCAATATTTCTTTTACTAATTACAATTTATTTTCTCAGAATTCTAATTTTAGTTTTGACATTTTCAAAACTGTTTGACTTTTATCTCAGATCCGAGCTGCTCATCTCAGATTTGGACTTCCTAGAACAGAATTTCACTTTAACTCGCCTGGCCCTCATCATCCTCTATGTTCTAACACTTACTCTCTCTCTCTCACACACACACACACACACACACACACACACACACACACACACACACACGCGCGCAGTAATCTAGAGATAAAATGTAGTAAATAAGTTAAAACCAGCATACAGCACTGTGGCAAGCAACATGGCACACACCACCTTTACGCTGAATAAATAAACCAATAAATAAACACTGCTTCAGTGTGTGTTTCAGTCCATGTCTGAGTGACAAGAGGTCCGATCTCTATGAGAGGTTATAGGTGTGTGTGTGTGTTATTTAATGTTCTTCAGCAGTGAGGTGCGGGCGTTCACCACAGCTTTGAAGGCGTCTTCGCTCCCAGGGGCGACGCATTTATCTGGGTGCAGCAGGACTGCGAGCTTCCTGTAGGCCTTGTTTACCTCCTCCCTGCAATGTCACAAAAAATATATGAACTAATCAATAAACTCAAAATGATGAGATAACCACTGTAAATATAAATGACAATTTTAGATTTTTATTTTCTGCTATTCAAACTTAATTTTAAGTTATATAAATAAATGTAGTTTTAATCATATGCAAACTATTTGTTTAGCATATGTTGTGTTTAGTTTAGTCTGCTTCTCTACTATATAGCTTATTTTCTGTTTTGTTCTTTATATCAGTAACTAATTGACATTAAATTAATTTTTAGTTAAATACACAGCTTGTTTTAACTTTTTCCGCGCGTGTTTTTTCGTCTGAGAGCAACAGCGGGATTTTTAAACTCTACACAACATTTCTACAACATTTCTCCAACTCAGGTTCGTTAAAGATGATTAATATTCAGCTTGTTCAGTGTGTGGAGTGCAGGATGTTTAGACCGTCTTCCACCTGTGACAGGTGTGTGCTAGTTAGCACTCTGACGGAGAAGATATCAGCGTTAGAGGAGCGCATCCAGACTTTAGAGAGTGACAGTAGTGTTATTTCTGTAGCAGACAGTCTGGGTGCCGCGGGCGGAGATAGCCAGTCCCCGACTCCGGCATTAGAGCCCTCACAGCGGGGCGAGTGGGTGACGACTCGGCGGCATACTCGATCAGCCAAAGCTAAGGCTAAGGCTAAAGCTAAAGCTAAAGCTAAGGCTAAGGCTAAAGCTAAGGCTAAAGCTAAAGCTAAGGCCAAAGCTAAGGCTAAAGCTAAGGCTAAAGCTAAAGCTAAGGCCAAAGCTAAGGCTAAAGCTAAGGCCAAAGCTAAGGCTAAAGCTAAAGCTAAGGCTAAAGCTAGCCCACCGGAGCACACCTCCCCCGCGCTTCACGTGTCTAACAGGTTTGCCCCCCTCAGTGATTCACCCGCTGAGAAACCTGGAAGAACTCTGGTCATAGGAGACTCGATCATGAGACACGTGAAACTAGCCAGACCTTTAGGGGCTCCAGCGGCTGTGGTCAGGTGTATCCCGGGGGCCAGGGTACCGGACATTGAAGGCAATCTTAGGGCCTTAGGACAGCATAGCTTTTCAAAGATAGTGGTACATGCTGGAGCTAACGATATACGCCTTCGTCAGTCTGAGGTTACCAAGAATAACTTTAAAGAGGTGTTTAAATTAGCGAAGGCGATGTCCGAAGTGGTAATCTTCTCTGGCCCCCTCCCAATGAGACGAGGTGACATAACCTACAGCAGGTTATGGTCGCTGAACCGCTGGATGTCCAGGTGGTGCTCCGAAAACAACGTGGGCTTCATAGATAATTGGAGGACCTTTGAGGGCAAACCTGGCCTGTTAGGGCGGGACGGTGTCCATCCCACTCGGGAAGGTGCTGCTCTCATTTCTTGCAGTATAGCTCATAGTCTAAGATCAGGCCTAGCTAGTCGCTGACTACCCAGAGTCCAGGCCAGGGAGCAGACAAACAGGCTAAACCAACCGTCTGCTAGCTGCACAGAGTCGTCACTCAGGGTTCAACATATTGAGACTGTGTCTGTTCCTCGAGCTAAACAAAAAGCTAGAAAAACCCAGAAAGTATGTTTTAATAATTTAATTAACATACAGACCTCAAATTCAGAGCACACTGATTGTGCAGCCAGCACCTCTGATCTGAAGTTAGGATTGTTAAATATTAGATCTCTTACATCTAAAGCTCTTACTGTTAATGAAACTATCACAGATCAGGAGTTTGATATACTCTGTTTAACAGAAACCTGGATTAAACAGGACGAGTATGTAGCTTTAAATGAAGCAACTCCTCCTGGATACAGCTACATTCACCAGCCTCGTCTGACTGGTAGAGGAGGAGGTGTTGCAGTTATTTATAATGATAAACTGACTATCGTACAAAAGCATGTACACAAATTTAAAGCTTTTGAATGTCTTTATAGTAACATAACAAGTATAGATACAAATATAAAGTCTGCTCAGCCGATCCCGCTAATTATCATTTACAGACCCCCAGGGCCCTACTCTGAATTTCTTTGTGAATTTGCAGATTTCCTTTCTAACCTAGTTGTTTCTGTAGACAAAGCGTTAATTGCTGGAGATTTTAATGTTCACTTTGAGAATCCAGAAGACCCTCTGAGAACAGCATTTATGTCCATATTGGACTCGCTAGGAGTAGATCAGTGTGTAGTAGGACCCACTCATAAAGCGGGTCACACCTTAGATTTAATAATATCCTTCGGTTTAAGTATAAGAAATTTACTTACGCTCCCACTGTCTGAAGTTATCTCAGACCACTATCTTGTTTCAACTACAGTGTGTCATATTAACAATGTATACTCAGCGCCGCGCTATCGCATTAAACGTACATTTACATCAACTACCGCACAGAGCTTTATTAGTAATCTTCCAGAGTTATCAACTTTGATCGGATCACCGTCTGACACCACAGAACTAGACCAGCCGACTGAATATCTCGAGTCGTCATTACGTTATACCTTAGATAAAGTAGCTCCAGTTAAAAGAAAAGTCATCAGAGATAAGAAACTTGCTCCTTGGTATAACGATGACACACGCGCCTTAAAACAGACTACTCGAAAGTTAGAACGTAAATGGTGCCAAACTAAATTGTCAGTATTTCAGATAGCGTGGAAGGAGAGCATCCTGAACTATAAAAAAGCTCTTAGTGCAGCTAGATCAACGTATCTCTCCACTCTTATAGAAAACAACAAAAACAACCCTAGATTTTTATTTAATACAGTAGCCAAATTAACTAGAAAGAAAACCACTGCAGATATCTCCACAACAACGTTGTGCAGTAGTGAGGACTTCATGAACTTTTTCAATAACAAAATTGTAAATATAAGGCAGAAAATTCAAGCTTTAAAACCAGACAATTTAGTTGACGCAGGTGACGAGCTAACCTCAGCAGATCAGTACCTAGATTACTTTACTCCCCTTGAAGAGAATGAACTAATTTCACTAATCTCTTCTGCAAAATCTTCAACCTGTACATTCGACCCTATACCGACACACTTTCTAAAACAGATAGTGCCAGAAATAATAGAACCCCTGCTGACAATCATAAATTCCTCACTCAGCTGTGGGTATGTCCCAAAGTGTTTTAAATTAGCAGTTATTAAACCGCTAATCAAGAAACCTGATCTCGACCCTTGTCAGCTGTCAAATTACAGGCCGATATCAAACCTCCCCTTTATCTCTAAGATTCTCGAAAAGATAGTAGCTGGGCAGCTATCCTCGTATCTTCATAGAAATAACATACACGAACTCTATCAGTCAGGATTTAGGCCTCATCACAGCACAGAGACGGCCCTTGTTAAAGTAGTAAATGACCTCCTATTGGCCTCTGATCAGGGTAGTGTCTCTATGCTTGTGCTACTCGATCTCAGTGCAGCTTTCGACACCATTGACCATAGTATTCTCCTTCACAGACTAGAAAATGATGTTGGAATTAGGGGAACGGCCCTCTCCTGGCTTAGGTCCTATTTGACTGATCGTTATCAGTATGTAGATCTAAATGGCGATTACTCCACATGCTCTCCAGTGGAGTTTGGTGTTCCACAGGGTTCAGTTTTAGGCCCACTGCTTTTTTCCCTCTACATGCTTCCTCTGGGCTACATTATCCGTAAACATGGTATTAACTTTCATTGTTATGCTGACGACACACAGTTATATGTTTCATCAAAACCAGATGAGATAAAACAGCTTAATAAAGTTGAGCAATGTGTAAAGGATATACGAGACTGGATGCTAATTAACTTCCTTCTGCTAAATCCTGATAAGACAGAAGTACTAGTTATAGGATCATCTGCAGCTAGAAGCAAGATGTTAGACCACACCGTAACTCTAGATGGCCTTTCCGTTACATCTAGTGCAACAGTCAAAGACCTTGGTGTGATTCTAGATTCCAGTCTTTCATTTGAAGCTCATGTAGATAATATCACCAGGACAGCTTTCTTTCACCTCAGAAATATTGCCAAGATAAGGAATATTTTGTCACTAAATGATGCAGAAAAATTAGTCCATGCTTTCATCACCTCTAGGTTGGACTACTGTAATGCCTTACTGTCTGGCTGTTCAACCAGGTGCATAAACAAGCTTCAGTTAGTTCAGAATGCAGCAGCGAGAGTCCTCACTCGAACCAGAAGATACGAGCACATCACGCCTATCTTACCTACACTTCATTGGCTCCCCGTGAAATTTCGCATTGATTTTAAAATACTACTTTTGACATTTAAAGCATTAAATGCTCTTGCGCCACAGTATCTAAGTGAACTGCTAGTGTCTTATGATCCACCACGCCTACTTCGATCAAAGGATGCTGGCTACCTGTCAGTGCCTCGTATCCTAAAAACTACAGCTGGGGGCAGAGCTTTTTCTTACAAAGCCCCAAAGTTATGGAATAGCCTTCCAAATAGCGTTCGGGACTCAGACACAGTCTCAGTGTTTAAGTCTAGGCTGAAAACCTATTTATTTAGTCAAGCATTTGAGTAAATAGATCTGGGTAGGACTCATGGACGTAGAGCATTATGGTGAACTGGTATGTTTAGATGCTGTCTTCCCAACTCTCACTGATCACTCGGGTTTGTTGATGGTGAAGTGTTTGGTTGCTCTACATCCCAGTGCGCCCTCATCTCTGTGTTTCCTTCTGAACCCACCCTTTTAGTTAGGCTGTCATAATTAGTCCTGCCGGAGTCCCTGCTGCACTACACTACATATACATTCACCTCAAACTTTATCTGACTGTGAATACAACTAACTGCAATCTCTCCTCTTCTCTCTCTGTCCCTCTCCCTCTCTATTTCCCTCTTCCTGTCTCTCTGTCGAGCTACACGTCATTCCACCCTTTGCCCTCTGGACCTGTCTGACTCGTCCTGATGCCCAACTTCTGGCTGGAGATCTCGTCGCCTTGATCCACCGTTTGCCCTTTGGGATGCGTTTGGAGACTGGATTGGTCACAAGCTACTATGATGTCGGTCCTGGCCTCGGCGGACGTCGGAAGCTGTTTCTTGGAGGTCTCGACTCAACGCTCGATAGTCAAGGAATGGAACAAGTCTGCCTGCAATTAACTAACTGGACTCCATATTAACTTAAAGACATTAACTGTTATACTGGACTGCCTGCTGCCTACACAGCATGTAATCACCCATATGAGGATGGGTTCCCTGTTGAGTCTGGTTCCTCTCAAGGTTTCTTCCTGTTGCCTTCTCAGGGAGTTTTTTCTTGCCACTTTCGCCCTCGGCTTGCTCATCAGGGACAATCACATTATTATGACTCATACACATACACTGTTCATGTACTGTTCTTTGGTTGTGTAAAGCTGCTTTGTGAAAATGTCAATTGTAAAAAGCGCTCTACAAATAAAATTGAATTGAATTGAATTGAATTTGCAGAATTTGCTTTGCGTTGTGCACAAATCGTTTTGAGTTTCCTTTAACACATCCATCTGTTTGCAGTTACATGTATAATTGGTTTTTAGTTAAATGCATGAACTCGTTCTAACTGTTTACAGTTATATACGGTTTCTATGTATAACCTAACATAGTTTTAGTCAGTTTTAACAGAAACATTTGAGGGATTCTTAGAATAGTTGGTTATTTACTAAACTTTCATGTAGTTTGTTTTCAGCTACTGTCTGAATGGATTAGTTTGTAGTTACCAGCCTCATTATGACTTGTGGAAAGTGCATTTAGTTCATTAATATGATACTGAAGCTAAAACATTCACTAAAAAGATAAAGAAATATCTACAGAGCATCAGCTGCACTTAAAGCTGTAAATCCTGAGATGTGAGGTTATTTCTCAATTTTCACTGATTATAAGTGGACACAGAAAACCAAATGTGCTGCCGGGGTTCCTGTACCAACACAGAACCCAGGACTGTCTACGTACCGCGTGGCACCAGGTTTGACACCCAGCATGTCCCAGGAGTCTTTGCTGTTGCGGATGCGTCGGATGGTGTCCGCCTGCTCTTTGGTGAAGCCGACACTGACCTCCGACACCGGACGCTTTCCGCCGTTCTCACACATGTCAGTGATGGACGAGAAGAAAGCCTAAGCAGACACACACACACACACACACACACACACACAGTCAAACCTCTTTCTTTTAATAAAACTGTGGGACTTCGCATGTGTGGACATATAAACCTGAAACATCTCGTTGATGCCCTCTCCACTTTGTGCTGATGTCTCAAAGTAATGAAAACCTCGAGACTCAGCCCACAGACGTCCCTCCCCCTCGTCCACCACCCGCCGCTTCGTCAGGTCCACCTGCCCAGACAGACAAGTGAAATTCACCGTTTTTCTTGCTTTACACCATCATTTCCATTTACTCTGTCTCAGCCTGTGTACAAACCACCCCCCATCACTGCATTTCAGTCTTCAGCCCCATCATGATCAGAACTCTTCACCATCTACCAACTACAGTATCTGCATGAAAGAATTTAAAGTCTAGGAGATGAACTGATGAGTCCAACCTTGTTGGCGCAGACAACGAACACGATGCTGTCCATGTTGGCCTGAGAGCCCATTTCTTGTTTCATCTCCCCCAGCCAACTGTCGAGAGCATCGAAACTCTCCCTGAGGCCGACGTCGTAAACCAGCAGCACCCCCTGGCTGTCTTTATAAAACTCATTACGCACCTGACAGACAAGACGGAGAGAAAAACACAGAAAAGCACAAAGGATGAGAGGAGGAATCGGGAAAACAGGTGGAGGGAAGGAGGAAAGAAGCTGTTGGTGAAGATTCTCAGTCGTCCAGGTGAAGTTATCTGGAGGCTGAGTCATGGCAAAACCTGGAGTACAAATCTGTGTCTCTAACCAACTTCTTCAGACTGAAGAAGCTACTTGGATGAGAACGTTTCAACCTAACAACAAGGAAGTCCAGCTGCCATGACTCAACTTCCAGGAAAGAAGCTAGTTCAACAGCATCACCTGCTGGCAGGTTTCCAGCCTTACAACTCATCCATATTGGTGACTCCTGACCCGGTTGTATGAATACAGTATTTTTCCACCTTGTTTTTACTGGTGGAAAAAACAGACAATGCTGAATTTAATGAGAATCACCCAGGTTAATATAAAGCTGAGTACTGAGGTTAAAGGTTAAAAATAAATCACATCTGTGACTCACTTCATAGAAGAAAGGATGACCGGCCATGTCGAAGATGTTCACTTTGATTTCTCTGTCCCGAACCTGCACTCTGACAACACACAGTACTACAGTAACACACATACTAATACACAATACAACATGTTTGTTACACGATGATTAGGATAAAAGATGCTCTGTGAAGAATATGAAAACATAAAACATAAAGCAACTCCGAGTATATACTTACTTGGTGACTCCATAGTCAATACCAATAGTGGCCAAATACTTGGGAACAAACCTCTTCTCACAATAACGTTTGATGATGCAGCTCTAGAAAAGAGAACAAGCTACAATGACTAACAGTATGTTTCACGCCAGACTCCCTTTATAAATCTAACAAATTAAAGGCAAATTGCTTATAGGCAAAAATACAAGAACGGCAAACAATAATTTCTTATGTTTGGATCATTACCCTCCCATAATACATTATTCAGCAAACCCACCAAGCTGATATATCTGCATTATAAAATATATAAAACATTTTAACTAGTTCACTTGTGTATAGTCATCAGCTGTTGCTTTTTCTCCTGAAGGAAGAGTTCAAAATAAAAATTTAAATCAACAGGATACTACAAAGGTATTATATGATCATTTAAGAGTAACTACATTCTCTTGACTCATTTGTCAGAAAAAATATCCATAAAACCGAAATTGCATCGTTACAACATCGATGCTTTTAGCTGGTTCAATGCAAGAAGCTGGTGTTCATAAGAAATTAATTATTTAACTTAATAAGATCACTGCATCCCGGAATTCACATAATAAGCCAGTCTTTCAAAATTAGCATTCGTGAATGTTGCCCTGTGTAGGGACTATGTGCAGTAAGTGGGAAAGCGTGAGAATAATTGATTTGTATAAGGGGTCTGGCTTCAGAAAGAATAGCATCAATTAAGAGCCAAAAAAATCACCAATATGATACCAAGTGCACAACAAATGTCTGTGATAAAATATGATGACACATATTAAATCAAGTTAGACAGATCCATCGGTAATTAGCTCTTAAAGGCGGCTTTTTTAAAGCTTTACCACAGCTAGACACTAAAACCAACCAGACTTCAATATGGTGTTTAGCCTAAAATAAACTGGTGGTCATTTACCTTTCCAACCTCGGCATTTCCAAGGCTAATCACCTTCACACGCAGCGATTTCTTATTGTCTCGTCTTTTCGGTGCGTTTGTCTCCATTGAATTTCTTTTCAGTTGCCGTTTTTGAAGTGAACTGTTCAGGATACCGAAGAGTAGACGGAGGAATTCAGTGTTGACAGATGCGGCTGTTGTTGTTGGCAGCGCAGCTAACTATGCTAACTAGCCGTTAGTAACGGGCTAGTAATTAGCAAGACCCCCTACCTATTAGCTGTAATAGTGTTAATTAAACACACCGCATTGTTTTATTTTAGCATTAGCGCTAATGTTTTGGTTCAGCTGCCATTCTAACACACAGCTGAGCCACAGCGAGCCTTCTAGCCTCATAGCATGAACGCTAACTAATACGTTTTCCGCTCACTCTTTTCAAAATAAAAGCACTTCAGGAAGCAGACAAACACATGTGGACGGAAGTCTGAACAAATAAAACACAACATCAAGGTGCTGCTGTGGTTGAATAAGAGAGATTACCTGAGCCCATGGCTCCATCTTCTCCTAACGTTAATATTTATTTTAACCTCATCTCAAAGTCATTTTCTGGTATTTTACAATTTAAAAAGTGTTAAAGTTATGATGCTTAAAACACCCTAATTTCAAAAGCCATTCATTTTTATTTTACACAAATGTGGGGTTATAATTGTGATATGTATGGCTCTAGAAAGAAAACCATACAATTTACAAATTAGCTTTATATGTTCAGTGTTGACACTACCTGAAGAATTGTCAGTGAAGATTCTTAGTCATGAGTAGTGAAACATTTCGACCTAACAAGAAGGAAGTTCTTCCAGATACCTGAAGAATTACAGCGCGGTAAGATATAATTGATACTCAAACTGTTTTGTTTTTGTCCACCAGGTGACAGAAGATCCATGTGTAGAATTTCAGCTTGAGCTGTGTTAAGGCCAGTTAATAGATTTTTATTATAGTTCAAAATAGCTTTTACAGAGCAAACATAACCATTACTGAAATATGATTACAATATATAAATGTCATGCAACCATTATAGCACAAATTCTCAGGGAAATATCAGAATCAAACAACTGATGATTAATGTGTAAATTCAGATGCTAAAAATGCGTCAACAAAATCTATCCTAATGAAAAAAAGAAAAATAGTATAAGAAAATGTAAATTTGAAAAGACAACAGAGTTAAATTACTACAAAGCAAAGCAACCCTAAACATTACTGTATGAAAGAGAAACTTACAGCTGCTAAAATCTTAAAGCTGCAAAGAGTCAGACTTTTTAATTGTGCAGTGTATGGAGACACAACGTGTTGAACATTAGACATGTATAGACATGTAAAAAAAAAAAAAATTATATATATATATATATTATATATATATATATATATATATATTTTTTTTTTTTTTTTTGGTGTGTGTGTGTGTGTGTGTGTGTGTCTCCGTACTAGTGCAGCTTTAAGTCTCCATTTTTTTTCTAAATATTTGACTACAACTAAAATACACATTAAACCAGCATTGACTGTGTGTATTCTATCTGCAGATCACCTGCCCAGGTGTATATTTATTTACAAAAACGTAGAAAATAACTCTACACCAAATTCCTAAGCTTTTCTGGAACGTTTTAAACATCTGTCTCGTGGATCAGATGCTTATACTCTATAATCTATTTCTACAACATCAACATGGCCCTCTTCATTCTCTTCGTTCTCAGGCTCACTTGCTTTCTGTGTTACATGTAAATTAATTAAAAGCATTTTTACCACAAATTTGGGTTCAACAAATGGATAAATGAATGGATTGTATAGGGTTTGTAGGAATAATCTGCACTGTTTGAGGGATTGTCAGCACAGAAAGAAACAAGGCCTTTTTAACTAGTAAGTTTCAAATTTCAAACAATATTTTACATACCCATCTATAACTGTTATTGTACCCTATGAACTGATTTTTAGAACTAACAATTATTTAATGCAGCAAATTAATCTGCATGTTTTTTTTGTCACCAATAGTCAGAAACCCAACTAACTATTCTATTCTTTACAATTAAGAGCAGCAAAGGGACAATTCAAATTCATTAAGTATATATTTGGTACTTTTATGACTTTTAATCAACTAATTAGTCAAATAATCCAAGCAGCTCTGGTGGTTAAATATTGAACATTTCCACATGATTTTTCTTTTCTTTTCACATTGAAAGCTGAATTTTAGCAAATGTCTAGTCCTGTTTTTTGTGTCTAATCAGTATATAAACAATTTATTGACAGTTTCTCAAAAACTACATCATGACATTGTTATATGCTTATATTAGGACATTTACGTGTTTATTAGCCTACAGTATTCATCAGAAATGAAGACTATTATTGTCATTGAAACACAGCTGTAGGTTTCACTGGGCCCGTATCACCTGCTGGACCTGACTGCAGCCATTAGACGTGGCCTAATTATACGTCTTTATTCAGGTTTTGTTCCTTCCTGTGCAGTTTTCGCCCTGTGAAACAAAACTGCAGGCGTGGTAACAACAGATAACAACCCTATAACTGTGTGATACCAATCAAAGTCCCGGCCATGGGTGGGTACTGGAGTTGTATTTTCTAACAGCCAAATATAGTCTAGCTATTCTGTGTTCATATACTGATTATACATCTTTAGATACGTTATTAATAGGAATTGATGGTGTCAAATTATACCTTTTGTGCTTTTTTGAACTGGGCATTTAAAGTAAAACTGTGCCAGTTAAACATTATTTCAATTTTTTTTTAAATTGTACCAAATTTTATCCAAGAAACTTCTATAAAAACCCATAATAATAGATCACGTTAAACTCTAACTGAGCCTATATGAGGCCTCATTATTACACAGTCCAGATTGGAAGTCAGCGGAAAAAACACAAAACGTGAACTGAAAATACCGACAATCCAGATTTTGTTAAGGAAACGAAGAGAGAAAAGAAAAAAAAGAGTTCCTGGCTGGTTCAGACTCGACCACGTCTGGATCTCACCAAACGTTCAAAGACAAATCCTTGAAATAAAAATTCAGAACTTCAGCCAAATCATTTGTCCACACACAGACGTCTGGATGGAGCTCGTCGTGGCGTTAGCGAGCAGGAAGCGGCTGCATCTGCAGGGACTGGTAGGTGTCTCTGGTGGCCGAACTCAAACCCTGAAGAGACGGAAATGGGTTTATCAGTAAAAACAAACAGACTGCATCACTAAAAAGAATCAATGGAGTCCCAAACAATTTTTTACGTTTTCTTTTCCACTCACCTGGTAAACCTGGTCGTTCTTTCTCTGACGCTGGAAACACGAACATGAACAAGTGTTAGTACAAAGTCAATACTGAACTTCAACAGCTGATCCTGTTGACTGGAAAAAGTCAAGTATGTCAAAAGAAAATTTAAAGTCCAGAAAATTCTCAGCTTGTCTTCTCACACTTCCAAATATATATGATATAGATAATATTTAAGTAATAAAAGCATTAGAGTGACCTCTCTTTTCACAGGAAGCTCCTTGTATTCATCACCTCCTTGTTTTTGCAGGGCCTAGATATCGAAAAGAACAGAAAAGAAAATAACTTATTACAACAAGATGACCCATCCATTTATTATTAGAATTAAATAAAATGAATAAAAGTTGTTACCGTGTAGGTGGAGTCATCGGCCCTTCTCTGTGAGAACAGAACAAATAAGAATAAGTCAGGAGAACAGTTCAGGTATATCGAGTTTCTAGAGGATCTAAATATCAGGGTTCTACAGGTTCCATTTCAGTTTATTTACTATAGGTGTTGTGGGTTCCTGCAAGGTTTCTTTGGAGTTCCCAGGGTTTTACACACCTTATAGGTAGAAGCTAATAGATTGGGTTCTTAACTTACGGCATGTAACACGTTTTATTTGAGGGTTCTGGGTTTGTCACTGTACTTTTAAGGTTCCTCAAATCTTGTTTTTATTATGGATCTCCAAGTTTACATGTGGTTCTTTTCAGGTTCTTTAAGATTTCTTATTAATTAAGTTATTATTTTCGGCATTGTGTGAAGGTTCTTTATGTGGTTTTTTTTTTGGTCTTAGATTTTCTCGCACTTCTTACCGACGTCTTTTGGGGTTCTCCACCATTCGCTGACGATGTTTCATGATACATACGCCTTGTTTTAAGATTCCTGCAATTCTGTTTAGACTGTCTGTTTTTCAGTTGTTTAGAACATTTTAAAGATTTTATTGGTTCTTTAGCTAATTCTGGATTTTTAAGAACCCTCATCGAACCACATAGATCAGTTTGAACAAAATGTTTCTACATTGACTCGCTCAGGGATCTTTTAAAGGTGGTCTGGGGATTTTTCAGTTCATCATGCAGGGGTCTTTTATGGCTTGTTAGTATCCGTTGGGGTTCTTTAAAGGTCCACTGAAGTCTCCGGTGTCTTTTTTTTTTTGGGTGTGGTTCTTTTTTGAATTATCGTCATTCATTCACAGCTGTTCAGAACCATTTCATTAGTTTTTAAAGTTTTCTTTTCAGGTTCCTTCAAAGTTCTTGGAAGAACTCCTGTAAACTCTAAAATCCATAGAACCTGAGAGAACCCTAAGTTGTGTAGTAAAGTTCCTGAATTCAGAGAAATGTCCTGAAACAAAGATTTGAGTTTAAATAAATGAAGGATCAGAGGCTGTCGGTAACACGGTAAGACTCACCCTTCCTCCGCTCTCAGGGTCTCTTCTCACCAGCGGAGCGTAATTCTCAGCACCCTGAGCCATAAGATCCTAAACACAAAAACCAAACTGTTGTTTTCACACACCAACGAGCAGCTAACGTGTTCTCGTAAAGGACAAATGGCAAATATCTGTTGATGTGCTGTGAAACTCACAGTGTAGATGCTGTCATCGCCTGTCGCCTTCACTTTGGTTTTGAAGAACTAAAAACATTTTAATAGAATAAAAAAGACAATTAGTGGAAAAGATTACACACGTAAAACTTTAAAAAGTTCAGGTTTGTTTGTACACTGATCCAGTACATGTACACAGTGATACTCGTAGTACAAACACTTCAAATCCAGCTGCTTCGGACACTTATACTTAAAATGATAAAAAGCGTGTTTTCACTTTGTCATCACAGGTTAAATCTGAAGATTTAATACAAAAAGGTTTTTCTGTATTTAAAATTGAGTTTAGAACATAATAAAGTTTAGAACATGTAAATGTGCAAGAAGTCATAGAACAAGAATGAAGAAAGAACAGAATAAACAGAAACAAATAATAAGTTAAAAAAGGGAACAAATAACAATATATGATAATATCTTATAAATTATGTGAATTAAAATTTTAACAGCTTCTGTTAATTAATAATTTATCCACATATTGGACAAGAAAGTGTGAAAAAAACACTGGAAAGATCCTTTAAATTGGAACAGATGATTTATTTATAATAAACTCGTCCATATGTTTCACAGTAGCAGCAGTGGAATAAGTTAAATTCAGTGAAAAGACAAAGGCGCTTCGTTGACAGACCTTCTCCTTGATGAACATGCCAGTGATGATGAGTCCGTAGAGGCCAAGGAAACCGTCCAGGATGTAACACAGCTGAGGGTCGTACATTGGCATGGCCTCTGAGGAGGGCAGAGGTCAAAGTTCATGTGTTACTGCAGCAAAATCTAAAATCTAAAGTATAAAGATCCAACCGAAGAAATAACAGAGCTGCTCGTCAGTCGAGGCACAAAGAGTTTAAGACAACAGATGACAAAATCGAAAGTGTGTGACTGTAACAGTGTGACACCCCCCCCCACCCCGGCCCCGCTCTGCCTCAGTCGTTCTGACCTGCATTAATTATTCATTTACATTTAGGACCGTTCCCAAAAAGGGGAAAAGGTGATGTGCCGGCCTCACCAGGTGGAAATGGACACAAGTGAGGAGACACAGGACACGAGGTTTCTACCTGTTCTTCTGTTTGAATTCACACCTGAGGAAACGGTAAAAACTAAGACCTGTGTGCACAACACAGGTCTTTGTTTTTACAATTTCCTCCCAGTGTAGGTTGCACAACTGTAAATCAGTGTGTCTGATGGTTGGGGAAAGCCGACGGGAGGTTCTCACTATGAAACATCCTCCTGATTTCACTTCTGATTTTAAGAACGTCTGGATGTCACCGTGACAGTCGTTTCAGTGTCTGAAGAGGGTTTTCTCTTTCTGGATTTACTGGAAGGGCGGCACCCTGAGCTCGAGCTACTCTTTTCTCTTGCAGATTATTGCTCCATAAAATCTTATTTTACAGAACCAGTCATTTGACCTGTTTGAAATACTCGTCTTCTTACTGTCTCATGATCCGAGCCGTGCCGTTAATAAGGGTGTTACTGTACGCCGGTGCAGTGTGTGAACATGTGATGTAGCTCAGTGGTTTCCTCAGCTGCTGCCGAGCGCTCACTGTGGCTCCATTAACTGACAGGTGTGTGCGGTTCGGTGTGGGCGAGTGTAAACATACGACTGAAAGAGCTCAGCTCAGAAAACCTCATTAAACATTCAAACAGGTCAGATCCACCACCTCCCTGCTCGGCCCATTCAAACTCTCAAATAGTTTTTAAATGTTCAGAGCAGCAGCGATTTTAACAACTTTCAGATGTGTCAACAATAAAGACTCTGCAGGACCTCTTCACTCGAACTGAAACAAGAAGCCTGTTAGATATACATTCACCTCATTTAGTCAGAAGGCGCCTCACGCTGCAGACTAACTGCTTCACTTCAACTGTGCATCACGATACACTCAACAGCTGTTTTATTAAATAGGAATTTTCCCCTGCATCAATCCTAATCCTCACATCCAGTATTTAAAGCTGCACTGGCTTTTACCCTGAAGCTTCGTCAGTGTAAATCAACAACACCACGCCTGCGGTGTTCAAACGAAGCGCGTTAGAGGTTAGAAAGCATCCAAAGCTCAGGAGAAGCAGTCACAGTGCATTCCCGTGCACTTGAGTGAAGGAAGCACGGGTTCTCAAATGATATAGATCATTCTAATGATAGTTCTGGGTTCTGTATTTGTCCCATGTGTCTGGTTTTCCGGTTTTAAAGTCTTGTTCTCTGTGGTGTGAGGCCCTCGTCTTCCTCCTCTCTTAACAGGAATCTCTTTATCTGCCTTCAGCTCAGTCGGCCCCTCTCTGCCTCTCAGAAGCTCAGCTGTGCACCATCAGATAGTGTACGATCCCAGATGTCACCTTTAGACTATGATACATATTCTTAAACAGTAAGACAGCAGCACGGACATTATTCTCTAACCTCACCTCACATCGCCAGCTCCACTTCTTTCACACACAGTGAGCGAAGTAAGTTAGTAAGTTACAAGTGATTCTAGACTCTGTCACAGACTGGACACCACATTACATGGTTCACTCATTTACAGAGCCTGTGCCCTTCCACTTCCTATTGGCTCCCTCCACACATTAATAGGATCAAATCTAGTAAACCTGCTGCAGTTCTAGACCTACTGGCTGGACCCTGGTCTGATGATCTGTGATGATCCAGTTTCACAGCTGCACCTTCTGTAGTGACTGTTTCTGGACCCGTGTGCATCAAGTTGTAGTAATGGGAGCTGGTCTCTGTGGTGAAACTGCTTCACAGCCCAGTTCAGTGTCTGGGTGGAGCTGCTGGCTAGTTGGACCTGTTCTTGTTAACAGCTGCTTCCTTTTGTCGTCTGACTTTTTCACATGAAAACAACAGAGGTGTGTTTTCTGTGAGAGGTTCAGTGAAACACTTAAATGTTTAGAGTCATTTTCTTTAAATCGGGTCCCACTTCTCTCTGGTTCTGACTGGATCTTACATGTGACAGTGGAACAAAAGAAGACTGTGTGGAAAATGGGGCAACTCATTCTCCCACATGAAGACAAAGAGGTTCCTGTAACCTGACTGGAACTGAGCTCTTTTCTATTTCTCCTACACACCCAGTCATGTTTATTAATGAGTCAAACTAAAGCAGTTTTCATTTCCACACTCAGGTTCATGCCTTCTGCAGTGTTCCTCAAATCTCCCGTTGTTCCTTCCTCATTTCACTTGTTTTCTTCCACAGTTTCTACGTTGAAGCACCAGCAGGAACGATGTCTATGTTTGACCGTGATGTCTCTGGTATTTTTAGTAATACCCAGTTGAACACGGGTTTCTGAGCGCGGTGTTCGTTCGAGCTATTTGAACCTCGGTTTTTCGTCTCCTCCCTGTGGCAGACGGAGCGCTTGCACGTTAACTCTAATTTAGCCTGTTTAAATATGCGATGCAGCATCTAATTCTGAAACACTTTGAACCCGACAAAGATCCAGCTTCATGCCTACATTAACATCATGTCGTTATTTTACTGCATCTTTTATTGTTTAGTGAAAGATTTCAGTCTCTCAAGCTGCTTCAGAGGCCTCCTGACATCGTCTCCAGGTGAAATAAGCCCACACATGTCCTGTATGCATCACAGCATCAGCTTCCCAGAGCTCACATCACGCCGTCAACGGCAGCCAAACACCAGATCCCAACAATGATTTCATGGTCACTTACACGGTACATTTGGTCAGATGACAGCACAAGATTAGACTGAAGATCAACAGAACAGGAAGCCAGAGTGTGAGTGTCAGTGCAGCCAGAGGAGGGGGGGTCGTGTAATCTGATGAACACAGCACAAGCTTCAAGTACACAGGGTTGGTTTGTGTTCACACAGCGTTCAGACCTGTACTCAACCTGCTTTTAAAAAGTGACAGCTGAAGCATATTATGTTCCTAAAGCGAAGCTGACGACCACATTTAAATATTTCTCCAGCAACAACTGGATGACATGGGATACAGGCGGCTGAGTTTTGACTGGTAGACAACAACACAAGTGGATTAACGGCGGCTTCGGGGAATACTGATGATGAATGGATGTCATTTTTCACATTGTTTGACATTTTATAAAGTGCAAGAAGAAGCTGATTATTACAGGGAACCATGGCCAGACGTACTGATACTGAAAACAATCACTGGTTGCAGCTCGGGGGCCATTTCATGTTTTCTGCAAGGGCTTGCATGATGTTGATCTTAATGTCTGCCCAAGTCTGCACAGACCTCTTTAGCGTCCACTCTGCGTTCCTACCCCTAACTCAGGATACTGTCAGACTGTGTCTCACACTCCAAAATCTAAAAACACCCCGGTGTTCCACATTCTGCCATATTTTTGGACCCATAGAGCTGCTCACTAGTGTTCTAGCTAGCTGTTTTCATATGGATGGACATCAAATGTAATAGTCCTACAGATCTTTTAGAGTTTCCAAATTTACTTCGGAACAATTTGTGTTAATTGACAAAATCAAACAAACTGACCAAAGAGAGACACCGGTCAAATAAAAACAGACACAAAGTGACAACAATCACTTTATAAATCACCATAAATCCTCTCAAACTGAGCGCTGACACCTTCATTTGACATCATTCTGCATCGGTTAAAGTCTGGGACTCTGTTTTCTCACATGAATTAAGTACAAACTGGAGTACTGTAGAGGAGGTTAACTCAGTTTCCACTGAAACTGTATTAAAATCAGAAATTCATCAGCTAAACTGAGTCAAACTAACCAGAGCCTTTAGTTGTAAACACACTATTTTCAGTCACTGTGTGAGACGTCAGTGGAAAACTCAATCACATAATTATCATAATGGTTCCTGACTCATCACAGATTCAACACAATCACATTCTGTTTGTTTCCATTCACAAAACTCCAGCAGTCACTGGTTCAGAGGAGGTTTCCATAACAACGCTGAGATGGCAGAAGTCACTGAACGCTCATTCAGCAGTGTCCTTGAACGCAACATTGGCCTGTGCTCTCAACTGCATAAATAACACAGTCAGAACCGAAGCGACAAAAACAAATCACTGTGACATTTTTGGGTTTGGGAGCTCTGGTCGGACAAAATCACTCGTTCTGAGATGTCTGGCAACTTATGTTCCACTATTATAAAGACCAGGTTAACCAGGTGATTCAAATTCGATCTGTCATTCGAGAGGTCCCGATTTGGATTTTTAGTCACAGATCCAATTTAATATGTAATAAGTTCAGTTTGCAGCACACAGAGACTGTGTTTTAATCTCTTTGTCGCTGCATGTCGATTTTTGATGCACAAGCTTCAACATAACACAGACATTATCCAACAGTTTACTGACAGATAATGTTTGTCAAATTAAAACAACCAGTTGTTGAACTGATACGACGTGTTCATCAGTAAAGTATCTAAATATATACGATGATAATCACCTCGTGACCTGCAGTAAACATGAACAGTAATTTTATTAGCAGACTTTGTGTCTTCGGCGCCGTGTTAACACTGACACTTCTACACAGACGCACATTCACAAATTCCTCATCACGAACCCGTACACATATAAATATGTGGTTGTACACAGGTATGCATATAATATATAAAACTGCTTTCTCCTCTCACTAAAGTCACCAGGAAATACTATTTAATGTATTCATAAGCAGCAAAGTACTGCTTTGTGTAAATGTATAAAAAGTATCCGCTAAAATGAGCTGAAGAAAATACACACAATGTTCAAATCAGTTGAAGCGCAAGTGTACTGACAAACAAAGCAGCTCCTGTCAGGGTTCCTCCTGAGATCACCTGCTAATAAGATTTTTTCTAAGTCTACGTTAACTTAACACCTTCATTCAACTGTAAATGAAGTTTTTAAAGAAGCTGCTGTAGCTCTGTTCATGTTCACGAATACAGACAATCATTAATCCTAAAGGAATAAAAGTACAACCATTTATCATGACAGTCAATAATTCTCAGTTTGAACTTCGCTGCTGTGACTTTGTTACTTCAGCATTCAAACACAATACTGAGAAATACTGTAGAGGATTCACTGTTTGTCTGATTCTTCAGGATCAGTTAGAGCTTAACGAACGTTCTCCAAACGTTACTGAAACGAACCTGATGAAATTGAACTTTGAAATTAATGTCAACATTTACTGTAACCCCCAACCAGCCGACATCAGACAGATGGAAAAACTAGTTTTACTTTGACGTCAGCGTGTTTCATGTGGAGATGGATGATAGCACACGAGAGGAAGGTGTGTGTGTGTGTGTGTGTTTTACATTTACACTGTTTAAATCGATTCATTCAGAAATATCAGGCTCTGATAAATGTTTTCTTTCTACATTTTCCACTGGTGTGTTGCTGTCTATCTGCTCTGTTGTGTAATCAGATCAGCAGGCCGGAAACTGTGTTGATGGGTGAAGAGGGTCGAGTGCAAACACAAAATTAATGGTTTAGTGAATGTAAGCACTTTATTAATCTGCTGCTGTTTGACTTCTGTTCAACAGTGTGAGAGGTGAAATGCTCAGAGAGCAGCAGCAGTTTCCTGAATGAAACCTGAAGGTTCAGGTGGTCGATAAGACATTTTATTCGATCTGTTGTAAAATGCTGTTGTTCACAACAGTAAGGAAAAGGTTACTGAAAACACTGTTTTATGAAAACACTGTTTCATGAAAACCGACTTCGACCCAAAGGTGGACCCCCCCCCCAGAGTGAGGGGTGGGGTCCTGACTACTGAAATCAAACCTGATCGTTTATAAATGAAAATCTGTGACTCTCAGTTCGCACACTAACACTAACCCACTGTGACATTAACACAAACTAACAGAGAGCTGCACTGTAGGGTAAATAGGATTCTGAATGAATATATAAACGGCATCAATGTGTTTTCTTCAAGGGCCTGCATGACGTACATTTTAACATCTGCCCGAGAACACGGAGAACATCGAGGCACTGACTGCATCCTCTAAAAGTAAACCAAGGAGGAGTGGGCCAGGAAGGTATCACGGAGAACCTGATACTGGATTATAAGATTATGTCAAAGTGTCTCAGTGAAACAGTCCAAAAACCCTGATGTTCTACATGCTTCTGTAGTTTGCGGCCCGTGGAGCCTGCTCACTCGGGTCCTGTACACATGAATGGACGTAAGACAAAATAATCCCACAGATGTTCTAGACTTTCTAAATGACACTGGACCAAACGGAACGAACTTTGATCATAAAGAGACTAAGTGTACTGGTTTGTGATGATTCAGTCTTTTCCAGTGATTGTCTATGGGCCAGTGTTGATCACATGATGATCATGGAGGTTGTGGTGACATGTTGTTCGCAGCACCTTACGTGCACACACTCTTACTCTTGATAAGCAGCTGCACACACGCAGAGAGGCTGAACTCAAACACACACTAAGTGCCTGTCCGGTCTAAACCAAAGCAGCTCCAGGACTCTGGAGTTGAACTGGTAGGCCTCCAGCCCCCTGAACCACCTCCAGCAGACTCGCTCTTTGCTAAGTTGCATGAGAACAGAACCACACAACAGGCGTGATTAAAATCTGCTGCTTAGCTCCATAGAAATGTAGTTTTCAGGAGACAGGAGAAGACTTGTAACAAACGTCAGAACCTTAACTGAGATTTAGATTTTGGGCCCCTGACGGGCTGTAATGACCCCTGGGATCATTGTGTGTGTCTTTATGATTATTAAGTGTCTCGTCGTCTCGACTCTGTGTGTCTGACAAAACTCGTTTGAATGTTTGGATGAGAAATGTGTCGCTGTGGTTTCAGAGTTGGCAGTTTGCTCCTGAACACCTGAAACAAAATCCAGGACACCTCACCGCTCTGTGTGCGTCTACCTCTGCTTTCTGTTTCTCTTCTCTCCTCTCTCGGCTCTTTTCCTGCCTCTGAGCTTTGTCTGTTTTCATTTCACCTCTCTCTGCCCTCCATCTTTTACACCTCTGTCAAAGATGGCCGCCGGGCTGAAGTCTATAGTTTCTGCTGAGAACACTATATTTTACTGTGGGTTTAAAACCTTTATAATCATGCAGAGGGTATTTCTGTGATGAAGACTGAAAGTAGCATCTTAAACGACAAACGTTTTTGATCACTGCAGCAGCTTCTGCCACATTATCACCACACCGAGCTGAAGCAGTTTGGGAACGGCGCTTCAGCTTTAAGAGTCACAGCTTAAAAACCACAGAGCTGCTTCCTGAACTGGTGGGGTTCACTCTTTGTGGTCAATTAATTTTCTTCACTGAACTACAAAACAGACCTGAGCAGCTATTACATCTACACAAATTCTGTGAGCACATTAATAAGAAAATATCATGTTTGAAACTTTAAATGATCTCATGTTGGCAGCGTAACACTGATGTAGGGGTTAGGATTTAAGATCTGTGACTGCTAGATTGAACTACTAATGTCTCTGTAAGCTACATTTCCTACAACTGAACTGAAATTTGTTGATTCTCAACTAGCACATTTAAAGACTGGGGATTTATTTGAGTCCATCTTCAACAGAACCATAATCTGACAATGTTCTACAGATAAAACTAGTATAAAGAGGATCACAGTGATGGCACACTTTCTTTGTGTCCACTGGGTTACCCATTAATGGCTTTATTGAAGGGATCACGTTGTACGGATCACCGTCATCTCCACTGTTGTGTTATCAGGAGGAGACTGGAATCGAACCAGTAACTCTGGGGCGTTATACATCTCCTCCACCAACTGAGCCCCAAGCAGGTCCAACCGAGCTCTGGACTAGATTCAGAAGCTAGAGTGCTAACCACCACACCATGGAAACATATATCACCTAAAAGATTTAATTCACACTTAAGAGGATTATTTTTTATGATAAGAAATAATTGATAGTCCTTTAACCTTAATTACATGAACGTGACTAAATCCCTTAAAATCCTTTGTTAAAGTCAGAATATTTGACCTATATAAGTATTAAATAATAAAACATACATAAATGGAGTGTTCTTCTTAAAAACATGTCTATTGGTCTTTTCCATTACATAAAGTGTTCAACATGCTGAAAGACAGCAGATTAATAGAAATAGAAAGAAAACACAGGAAGCTGCAGGTTTTAAACAGCACGTCTGTGATAAGCAACACGTTCTGTCTTTATATGCCAACAAATCTCAATCTCTTTTTGAGAAAACCTTTATTTCTCAGTTTGGGGTGTATCAAGTTGGACCTTTCTTCATCATGTCTGCTGTAGCGTCATTTACCACGGCTGGTTTTAATTAAATGTTGCTGTTTTTTCATTAATAGCCCCGTCATGTAATACAAAATCTCTCAAAATCCATTAAGTGACTAAATCCCTTCAACGTCCCCTGACACAAGCCCTTTACTCTTTACACGTATAGTTTTATTTAATGACGAGCGTGTTTCGGTGAACGGTTAATTCTGTAACGTGCAGCATGTTAACACAGGAGCCACAGAGCTGAAACAACACGCCTGGTATCAACAGCAGGTAACTGCAAAACCTGCAGTGTTGAAAGGGATTTCTGCACATTCTGCACATCTGGCACTGAGATATTGAACTCTGGAAGTATTTCATTACTTTTAGTTAGTGCAGTTTCCTGAATTTTAGTTTTTCTTCTTTACTGCAAATGTGTGGATCTGGAAGCTGATTTCCAGAAAACGAATCCACATCTTGCAGACATAGTGTTTTCAGTTTAAAGAATACTCCACTGTGACCTCATGAAAATAAATCTAAATCAAGAATAAAACTTTTTTAGTGAAGCACTGTGGTTTACCAGCTTCTAAAATAGAGGTAGAGCTGTATTCATGAACCCTGTGTGTTCAAACCTTCGCTGTGTTAACATACTTCGACTGTATGCTGTTTTTAGCAGATACTGTATTTTCACACAGTTTTCAGACATGTTGACCGCTGCTGAATGTCTTATTATCTAAATTGCAAGATGCAAGCAAGCATGTAAAAGAACAGTTAAATCGACGGAATCTAAAATGTACATTTGAATTGGTTTTAACTGTTCTTCACACACAGAAGTTTTGATGCCTAGACGTCAAAACTGCTATTTGAACTGGTCTTTTAATAGTCTTTAAACTCTCATTAAAATCTTGGTTAAAACCCGACTTTCATCCAAACTGACAACACACCAGTTGGTTTAAAGTTAAACCGATTAGTTTTAGTTAGTGTGAACTGGTCATTTTTGTATCAAACTGGTTTAAAAGCTGCAGCATTTCCCAGCTTACATCTCAGATGTCCCATCTTTTAACATCTTCAAATTACCAAAAAGGTCATCTGGCTGTTTGGGTAGAGTTGGGTTTAAGTAGGTTTAACTGCATATATTGATCCTGTTTTTGTCATAAATACCAGTTATTATTTTTTTAGCAGTACACTTCATTTTGTCATTTTGACTATAGGAGCACTAAATGCTAATTTAAAGTTACAATGCTAATAAAAAAACTGCTGGAACTTTATTTATTAATTGTGACTTTTTCACCGTTACAAAACTTAAGATATAAGTTGCATGTGCCGATGTTACCTGACAATAAATATATTTTTATCTGCAGGTCCAGCTAATATTAGCAGCTAGCTTTGTTGAATTTTGTCATTCAGTTTTGAAAACTACAGCTAAAAGTCCATTAGTCAGAACATCAGTAAATCATAGCCTGGAAAAAACGACTTCTTGGCTTTAGCTGTGGCGAGATAAAAACAATACACTCAAAACCTGGAGAGTGGAGCATCTTTGATCTTTGTTAGCTAACGTGCTAATCAGACATGTTGATGACGGCACAGCGATAATTGACTGAGCTGCTGCTGATGTTGGTGTTTATGGAATCAAGTTTTGAACATGTTCAATCAATCAAATAGAAAAATAAAATCATCCGTTTACCTTAAACAAAAAAATATAAATGAACAAGCTCAGTTCTTTTGTGATGGACGACAACACAACCAATATGGCTGCCAGAAAAGAGCTTTCTACCTTCATGTTTGGCGTTCGTAATCCATCACAAAAATTCTCATGGATAAGTTCAACTTTCCTACATAAATGCCAGTGAGCTCGGTTTCGGTCAACAACCACAAAACCTACATGTCTACGCTGTGAATTTGTACATCGTTAGATCAGTTGAAAGCTTTTCGAGACCTCTTAGGCTCAGGAATCCTTTTACACAGATTTGAATATCTAAAGGCATCATCATAAAGTTTGTTCCTGCACAAGAAAGGTTTTGTAAAAAGAACAGGCTGTAGTGTTCATCAGAGACCTACATATTTAAATTAATATGTTGATTCTTCATCTACTATATTTCAAAAATACACGATTCCAGAAAAGGGATCAAGAAACCATGGACGTTCAGGTAAAGCTGCATTGACTTTGAAACTTAAACAATGACCACTGATGCCAATGCAGCTGTGAAGTCTGTCTTGGTGACATTTCTAGTAAAGACGAGCGTCTGCTGAGTCTTACCCGCTGGCTGAAACACTGAGGCGAGGACCAGCAGGCCAGCTATCCACATCTGGACTTCCATCCCGAACTGGTTCCCCCAAAAAACGGTTTAATTTTCAAAGTGTCTTCTGTCCCCAGCGCTGAAGTGACGACTGAACCAAACTTGTGTCTTCCTCTGTCGTCTTTAAGTGGAACAGGAAGTGGTGAGGAGCTGCTCTGCCAGGTGACACACACAAAGACACACATTTTCTACGTATACCCATCTTTCTCCCACACATGAAAATTCACTCTTTGAACATACGCATGGAAAAAGAAATGAAGGTTCTCATATCTGTTTATTTGTTTTTTGTGTTTTTGATGTTTCAGCGGGGATGTAGCACTCGGTAAATCTTACAAATCTCAATCTGCGAGGCAGGAAGGTTCGTTCGGTCTTTACTTTGAGATTAGACTCTTCTTTTTGTTTCTCATTTTGAAAGAACTTTTTTTATTGTCTCGATCGAGCGTCTAATGTCTGTTGTACTGTAGAACTCAAACGGGAAATCGGGACCATCCAGAAGTTACAAGATAAACCTACAGGGCATCTGAGAAACGCCGAACGTTGTGTCCAGAATTACACCTACGAGGTTCTGCACAGAAATCATTTAAATTTAAGCCTGATTTAAGACAGACTAATTCTGCCATTTGAGTATATCCACAACAGTACAGTTAAAAAAATGTACTTAAATTTTGTACCTACAGTTTTCAAGACTGGGGGTATTTTGTACAGTAAATACTGCGTATACGGCTAAGATGAAATAGTGTCTTCAGAGTTTACAAATGTCAGACTAGGCCTCAAAATAAGATGATAAAATATCTTAGATGTAGATTTGTTCGCCACAGTTTTAAAAAGAAAAAGGTTAAAACAGAAACTAAGCGTGTTACAACAATCACCGCAGTGCATCTTTCTGAAGTCCTCAGTGTTAGCGTTAATACTAAAGCTAATACTAACACTAGCTTCTCCCTCATTTATTAGCTGACGTTCACTTGAGACTTGGACAAGAATATTTTCTAAACTGAGAATCAATGAGATGGATCAAGGGGATCATGTGATGTCCTGTAGTTGCTTTAGAAGATCAACAGTTGATTTACAGAACAATTTAAAAATAAACTTTATGCTGCTCTAATATGTTTCCAGTGAAAAACAACAAAAGCTAATTTTATCTATTAAGGCCTCTTATAAATATTTAAATGAAACTATTTGATAGCAGATCACATTTCACAGATGAAACAAGAGTTTTGTGCTGCACGTCACACATTCGTCTCTGCAATAGTTACTGCTTTAAGACTCCCAGTGATTAGCATCACTTTAGCTACAATGCTAATGTTGCTAGGAGCAGACACTCACATTTCAGAGACTAGAAGTGTCTTTTAACAATCTTGACGACTGCATCTGCAGCGGACACCTCATAATCTAACTCTCAGCATGAAGCTGATTGTTACTCTGAAACAGGGAACAAAGTGTATGTTCGAGCATTGGTAAACAGTGATTAGCTGAACCCACAAAGGTCAGTCCAGCTTGGGTCAACGTTAACAACTTGTAACTTGTTTTGGTCACTGTAGTCTTTACAAACAGTGAGATGTGATATACATAGCTATATATATCATGTATGTAAGTATACCTACAGTACATCTGAGTTGTTTTCATTTTTGTATTATAATTAATTATTCACACTATGACATTACATTAACAACTGCTTAGTTTTAGTTTTGTTTTTTTAAGGATATTAAACAGTAATATACAATAATATAATTAATAATAATAACTGAAACGCCTCAGTAAACCATGTGGCGTCACCAGAAACTCTGTAAGTTGCAGAGGTGAAAGAAAACTGAGGACATTTCCTCGTTTAGTTTTTCAGCAACTTCTACTTTGACCGTTTTCATTTTTTTTCATTTATATTTGCGCGGGGCTACATTTGAGAATAAAATGCTGTTCATGTACTTGACAGCTGTTGTTATTTTTTACACAAACTATACATTAAGGATGCATTGTTCTGCTTTTTTACACAAAAACAAAGGCTGAAATGTTTTGGTGGAAAAAAACTTTATTTATAAATTGACCAGAAAAATAAAATCTCATTTATTTTAGTAGTATTATGAAAACAGATGTTTCCACTCAGCAGTAGAAAAATGAAAAAATATTGTTTAAGGCATCACACAACTCGAACATTCAATAGACAGTGGGATTTAAAGCTACACTGTTTATCTGATTACGAACACTTCAGAACTTTAAGCCCCGCCCCTGTGTCCAGTTATATAAGCCACGCCCAGTGTATACAATAAACCCCACCCCCTTCTCGACTTTTTTGTGTATTTTTTGTAACACGGTGGCCATTTTGTCCAGATTTGGACAGTTTGTCATTTTACAAAGAACAGACGACAACATCTAACTTTCGCTTACTGAAATGAGCAAATCAGTGGAGTGGGAAGGAGTAGCTTGATCTGACACTAAAGAAAATGAAAAAAATATTGTAAAAGCATTGCAAAAAGTAGAGAGTAAACCTTGAGTTATAAAATGTACTGTTTTTAAGGGGTTACAGAATTTAATTCGTACAAAACGTCCAACAACTACAGCTCCGACAAGATTTGTAAAGCATGTTGATGGCTAAGACTAGTTACTGAAATACAAAATAAGGTTTGTGTTAAGTGGCTATTATAGCTAATAGCTTTAGCTAATATTTGTTCTCTTAAATAAAAACCTATAGTGTAATGTTGTGTATGTTTATTACATTTTACTGCTTTTATCCCCAGCCAAAGTGGGACAGTTCATGTTACTTAAGAATGAGGAATTTAATTATGAAACATATGACACAATATTTTTCCACTTTTACTTTATACTGACAGTTTGGTTCTGTTAATCCATGACAAAGTTATAAAGTAAAGCTAGTTTCAGAAGCAAGACAAGAGCATATTCTGGGGTTTCTAGTGCAAATCGTATCGAACAATTTAAATCTTTTAGTTTCAGTGAACAGAGTTTGGTGTGCGGAGCTGCAAGGAGCTACAAAACCAAAATGAAGGGGTAAAGAGAAAAAAAGAATCAAATTAAAACATGTTTCCTGTTACAGGGTAACTAACAAAGAGTCAGTTTTGAGCTTGAGACAACAAAGAACGAGATAACTGCACTAAGTCAAAGGAAAATATAATTATTTCCAATCCCTCTGCACTGAGAAACAGAAAATTTGGATGATTGGAGGCTCCTGGTCCGTTTCAGCTCAGTCGTTCCCTCCAGTGGCCAATCTCTAACACTACAGGTGGCATCTAATTTGAGACTAAACCACACATTTAACCTCATTTCACACACGCATTTAATTATACATATATTCATACTTCTAGCTGTGATCATAGAAACAAACTGAAAATTAATTCATTAGTATTAACGACTGCACTCCATTGTCCAATACAGTGATCTGAATATATTATATTATATATATATACAAATATATATTCTATATTTGCCAAACTGCTAAATAATTAACATTTTAGTTATTTATTTATTTTTATTTTCAATAATTGAATTGATCCAGTTCATTCAGATTTCATTCTTTTTGCTCCTGCTTGTTACATAACTCACATTGTGATACTGAAAACAAAAGGTAGTGAAGCCCCTGAGGAACATTTGATTGAATTTCATGTCGAGTTAATAGTTGACATGGGGACGAATGATGTGGGATTCAAACTGACAACCTCAGCAGATCTCCCAGCTCACAGATCGATCCCCAGCTTGGCTCCTCCGACCTCCTGGACACAAAAACTCAACCAGTGACCAAGTCAAAACTCACGTTTGTTCAAAATAAAGAAGGAAACTGACATCAGGCCAGTTTCATCAACTGATGAAATAAAAATTCTTCTTATTCTCAAGTATAAGAATGGTTGTAAGAATTTTGACCTTGGACTTGAACGTATTTCATAATTATAATAAAAGATTTTACTTTTTGTTCCTTACAGTCTTGTACGGTGAAGCCTGGAAATATTCCTCAGGAGTCACGGTCTTCACACCCCCAAAATAATCCAACACCCACACCTGAAACACGGAGGAGGAACATTACTACTAGTAGCATCAAATGCAATACCAGTAGTACTACTAGGAAAGCAGCAGTAGTATTAGAAACAATAGCTGTAGTGGAAGTGTTTATAGTAATCTTAGCAGTACTTGTACCAGGGATAGATTTTACAGCAGCACTTAAAGATATACTGGCAGTGGAGTACTGTACTAATTCTAATAGTAACAGCAGCAGTAGCAGCGGCAGTAATAACAGTTATAGTAGCTGCAGCATTGTAGTGTTAGCAACAAGTGAATTAGCATTAGTAGTAATAGTGGTAACCACATGAAGTTTTATATGGTACCAGCAGCAGCTTTGGTAGTAGTAGTGGTATAATAATAGTAGTACTAGCAGTAGCAGTAGTAGAAAAACCTGCGTGATTTTGAACTTGGCGAAGAACCAGTTGTGATCTGACGGCCAGTCGATCATCTCCGGGTGTCGACTAAACAGAGCTTTCTTTGCATAATCGGCCTCCTCAGTCCCGTTTATCTGGACAAGAGGAAGGATGGAGGGCAGAGGTCATGTGACATTACCACCTGGATACACAAGAGTGAGTATCGGTGTGTATTTGTACCTCAATGACTGATCCAGACAGGATGACGTGGGCACAGAGAGGACTCTGAGGGTCGAAGCCCTGCTGTCTGCAGTAATCAGTCTGAGCCAGAGACATGGACAGAGACGCCACAGGGTTCACCTGCAGGAGACATAGTGCTGTTTATCTCCTGTCTGTGGGATCATCTGCTTCTGCTGTTTATCATTCAGCAACATGTGACTTTATCTCCCAAACTGCTGAGTCACTGTTCAACAACCGCTGCGTCATGGTAGAAACTCTGCTGTTGCAGAAATCCCAGACCACAGCTGTGTTATTTTGGAGAAGTAGAGAATGTGGACTTAGAGAGAAATAGGTCACTTGTTAAAATATTCAAATCTGCAAAAACACTGGAGAAGAGGAAATATTTGATTTGGATTTAGAGGTAAATATAAGTTTTAGAAAATTTTAAATATATATCTTTATTAGTGGTAAAACTGTTCCTGTGGAGGTTTTGAACACATTGGAAACATTATGATTAATGTACAACCCAGCTGATCACAGCTCGAGCTGCAGGACTCCTACCTCCAGGTCCTGCACGGAGACCTCCATGCGGGTCAGGTACATGTAGGGAACCCCGGAGCTCGAGTCCTTCGGCCCGTCGCTGATGGAGAAGGCGTTGGAGAACGGCTGCCCCACCACCGGCTTGTGGGTGGAGATGGTGGCCATGGAGGCCCAGTCGCACTGGTGGACGACGAAACGAGCGACCCGGGCCACCTGGTCGTGAGGTGGGATCCGGAACCGCGACGAGGAGGACGGAGAGACGGAGGCCCAGAAAAGGCCGAGAAGGAACACACAGGTAGCCCGCAGAAGGAGGTTCATGGTCGGCCTCTGAATGTGTGGGACAGTCGGTGAGAAGGACCGGAGCTCCTCAGATAAACAACAAGCAGACATCCGGTCTGAAGCTTCAAAATAAAAGACAACACCGCTCTACTCAATGTCAAAATAAGAGCTGTGGTGGCGGTTACAAAGTTCCAGGATAAAAGTATAACATCAATAAAATCCATATTTAAAATCCCCCCTTCATACACACACACACACAAATATCAAAATAAAACATTTGATTTACCAAAGTCCTTTTATTTATAAAAACATCATTTGCTCATTTGCACAGAATCTGACTTTAAACCACTTTATTAAAACGTGAAGGTATAAAAATAGATAGTTTTGTGTTGTTTTGTCAGTTGGAGTTTCTGCACCTGGTGATCTGATCAGTGAGATTCAATCACTCCTGGACCTTCAGCCTCGCAGACATCACAAAGGTTTTCCTCAACGGTGAAGTGACCCTGACAACTGCTACTGCCACAAAGACAGGGTACTTCCTGTTTGGGAAGCGAGGCGGTTTGTATGTCGGTAGAGTAATCCCAGGTCAGCTCAGTGCCGGCTTTAACAACCCTGAATAGAGAACAACACAATGGTCAGTACAGACTGACAACAGTAACAATCATCACCTGTATGTGAAGCTCCTCATCCTCACCTGTTGGTGAAGAAGGCAATGACAGGGAAACCCGGGTCGTGAGAGTCGGTGAAGATGTTCTGAATAAAAAGGTTCGGCCTGCAGCTGTGCTGTACGAAGCAGAGACAGGGTGGAAGGCAGCGTTTCATACCAAACTTCAGTAATCTATTATCATTTCCTCCTCAGACACAATCAAATCATGGCCCCTTTCTGTGATCTGGGGATTTCTAGAAAATGTAACATATAAAGAAAATTACAGTTTTTTTCTACAGGACTTGGCGTACCAATATTTTCTCCGTTTATGTTTTTTTGTTTTCCATCCCATCCATCCTGTTTATAGACACATGAATGAAGATTATTTTAAAGGCTCACACAGACTCGGTCACTTACGTTAATGAAGCGGCTCACGTTTCCCTCTTTGGTGGCATCTACAAAGTAAACTCCTTCTACATTTACTGTTCTCTTTAAACCGCTCTGTTTGTCCGTCTCCACCTTGGTGACATTTGCTGCGCCTGAAGTCGTTGCCTTCTTCTTCTCACCCGATGAACAGGATCCAGTCATTTCACCTTCAGAAACTGAATTGAATTTGAATCAGGAATGTGCCATGACTAAACTGAGGGTTTAAAATGTGTTTTCACCAAATTGATCCACAATCGTCTGTTTTGTTTTAGATTTGCTTGTTGTACCTGCTGAAGGAGACGATGACTCTGCATTTCCCACCAACTTTGTCTGAACCTGAAGACAAAACATTATCATTTATTTAATGAACAATAAATTAACTCCTGGGTGAATCACTGGTGTAAAGCTGGACTTGATCTTGATCACAAAGAAAACCTCTATATAACAGAATCGCAAAACAGGCATTATATTCTTTAATCTTTATTTATTCAGTGTTGCTCCTCCTGTAACAGTATTAAATGTAAATTCTGATACTTCCAGAAACATTTGACATCTCCTTGTCTGTTTATTTGTTTATTCCATGTCAGAAATCCTTTTACTCTGCTGTGGAAACTGACTTCTCCTAACTAAAGTCTTCATTGTGGGTTAATTTTGAAATCCTGACGTCAGACTAAAAAACTAAAAACATACATTTCTATTCCATTTCTATCAAACAATTTGTTTTAATAACTGAAACTTTTTTACATTTTAGCTTCTAAATTCTGAGCACTTCCTTCAACCTATGAATTCCATAAATGTATTGATTGATTAATTAGTTGAGAAATTAATTGGCTGATTTACCAACAGCAGAACAGTGACTGTTGTTTGTTTGAATAAAGAATTAGATTTTGATTAAGTTTAGAATGAAGAAGGGCGGATGATGTAAAAGCCAGATGTCAGATTTGATGCAAACCTCGTCTCTGTCCTGAGCTGTGGTGGAGGTGGTGTCGTTGGGTCTCTGGATCACTGGGACGTGCAGTGGTGGTGAGGTGGAGGGGGACACTGGCGGGGGTGTTTCCAGCACGTTGCTGCGCCCCTTCTGCACTGGTGGGGCAAGCCACTCTGTGACAACCTCCACTTCGTCGTCTGATGGAAGGTCGCATCTCATCAGCTTTGATGGCGGAGGCTCAGTGGGACTCTGGACCCTCCGCAGGACCACACCTACACATTTGATTTAATTCACGAATGGAACTGATGGTCTGAACTGTGACTGATCGTCGGCGTCTCACCTGCGTATGTGCAGACAAATGTGCCCCGGTCCAGGTCGTCACGGCAACGGACGCCCCAGCCACGCTCTACAGTCTGGAAGACTTGGAGCCGAACTCTGATTCCTCTCTGGACCAGACGGTTCTGACAGCGAGCTCGTTCACAGTCGCACCATGGACCACATTCATACAGACTAAGACACATAAAACACTTTATTAAAGCTGCAGAATCAGCTTCTAATGAGTTTTTGTTTCATCTTTATCACCTGGTCGGATAAAACCCGATGTCACCTGTAACTGTTATCACTGTATTTTGGACTTTTTTACTTTTTAGACATGACAATTGATAATTCAGAAAATATTTTAGAAGAATATTTACTGTTAGACAAAGTTTTTAAGACGTAATGTTTTTCAAATGTGCTTCAACTTATTTAGGCTGAATTTATCCAGTAATTTCCAGCTACACAGCATACCTACAACTCTCCTTCTGTTTATATAGTATGTAAGTAGTTTAAAAGTAAAGTAATAGTAGTGTACATATAAAGTAGATTATTCACTATCTACATTATTTTCACAGATAAACTCATAGTGAAAATAATATGAAACATCAATATTTCTTGTGGTCTTCTTTTACCCTGATGGGACAGGCCCGGCCAGCCTGTGATAGGTGTAGTGCTGCCCTCCTCTGGTCATTGCGATGCAGGTACAGCTTTGTGCGTCAGTGCAGCCGTCAGTACAGTCGCAGCAGACGTTGAACAACGTTGGGCCACTGCTCAGAAAACACCCATGAGGCCAGCGGTCTTTCCTGTATCTGAAGTCGGGTGGTCGAGCACCACCATCCCCAGGACACAGCTCCACTGGCGTGGGTTCCACGCCACGACTCAGGTCCAGCTCCGGCCGTCGAGGGACAGCCGTGACAGGAGGGTCGAGCCGAACAGAGGGGTTAAAGGTGAAAAAGTCCACCTGAAGGAAGCAGAAAACAAAGACGGATTGTCCTTGGTCCATTTTACACTTTGGTGAAAGTCATAATGTGCGTCTTTTAACAGTGCTGTACTTCAGTGTAACCATCCCTCTTTAAGATGTCGGTGAAGATTCTCAGTCGTCCAGGTGAAGTTATCTGGAAGTTTAGTCATGGCAACTGGACTTCCTTTAGTTAGGTGAAACGTTTCGCTACTCATCCAAGTAGCTTCTTCAGTCTTTGCCTTTGTTTCACCTAACGAGCCTATTCAGGGCAAGGGGTGGAGTGAAACCAGCCTTGGAGCATAAATTTGCGGCCTCTAACCAACTATCTTCAGACTGAAGAAGCTACTTGGATGAGTAGCGAAACGTTTCACCTAACTAAAGGAAGTCCAGTTGCCATGACTAAACTTCCAGACATCCCTCTTTAATGACCATGAACCTCCTTCTGTTCTACTTTAATACTGTATTTCTAGTACTTTTACATTATGGGATGTGAGCTCTTCTTCCAGCTGACCTGCAGGATGTCATAGCTTTCTGTAGCCAACAGGAAACGCATCACATCGTCGTGGTTACGAAGGCTCTGACCACATGGTGCTTTGTAAACAACATCTGAGTTTTCGAAGCCAATTTCCTCTGAAGGCTCCGCCCCTACATCTACTGACACTGCGCCCCCTCTGGATGACATCAGAGGCAGAGCACTCAGCCTCTTAAAGCCACAGAGCAGCGGTACCTTCAGCGGGTTCTGACCCCAGAACTGACATTTGGACAGAGGCATAGTGCGATAACTGGTCAGACAGGCCTTGAAGGAAAAAAAAGATAAATGTGTAAGTACAGACACCAAGTACTATACAGTGTATACTGTATATAATACAGTGTTCATTTCTCAACAACAGAAACTATGATATAAAAATGACGATGATGAAATTACAAATACCCTTGGAAAACAGGAACTGCCAAAATATTTTACATTTTTCAACAACAAATTAATTTATGTTATCAACTATTTAGCTTCTTCTCTCTACAAGATCTAATTATTAAAAATACAAAGCAAAAGTGTAAATGTAGTTTTTGTAAAACTGATAAATAAAAAATGAAAAAATAAAAATGGCAGATTTCCACTGAGATGCATTAATTTCAGTTATGAGTCTAATTCTAAAAGTTAAAGTTAAACCTTCTCTACACATTTATACCATACTGTATATCATACCTTGATATACAGAAGGAAAAATTATTTCAGAGCTTCTTCAGAGCTTTATGTATGATACTGCTATAAATACTCGTCTACTGTGTATGTTACCTTGCAGCAGGAGTGGAGCTGGTACTGCAACTGGACAGGGGTCAGAGGAGGCAGCAACTCCTCTCTTCCTGCAGGGCTCGATATACCATTTGAAGAAGGTAGGGGGGGAGAAATCGGGCTGTGGAAATCAGCTGACATCACCTCACCTCGGTAGGCAAACACACCAAAATAAAATACAGTTATGACTTTACATACATGTGACTTTTAGATTCCCTTTTCTTTTTAAACTGAAGACTCCTACATTGACAGTGATCACATCTTTAGTTTTGAGGTCAAGCTTTGAGGTCAAGACAATACAGTTTTTAAACCACTTTTCAGCAAATAAAACAAGCCCAAACATTCAAGGATCCTCTGAGACCACTACGGCAGTCTTCAGAACATTTGCTGATTGGAGTCTTGTTCCAGTAATGTGTTCCGTTCTGTGTATGTGCTGAAGTTTCTTTTTGACTTTTTTAACTTTTGGTTAACAAAACTTGATGTATTGATGCCTGATCAGGCTTTGATTAAAACTGATTACACAAAGCCTTCTTAACATTCATGCTCTGCCCCTTAGAAATCTCCAGATCAGCATGACATGACTCTGAGAAAGCTTCTCTTTGCTGAGAATAACAATCTGAACCTGCCACTGCTTTGTTTCCTCATTATCACAATGCTCAGTCATATTTATAACTTGGGAACAACCGCTGCAGGTTGATTTACTGAACAAGCCTCCGATGACTCAATCAAATCCACCTGAGAGTTAAGTCAAGACATTCAACTATGAATAAAGTCTGAGAAAAAAAATTAAATACATATTTTAGGACAAATGAAAAGACAAACATCTGACTCAACTTCATATCTGAAACAATTTACCACCAAAACAGTTAAAAACCCTTCTCCCTGCAGAATCTATGAATAACTACTTGTTTATACTGGTAAAATAGGATTTTCAGCATAAAACTATGTGGTTACCTGAGCCGATGACCACCTGGACCACAGACGAGTCCTGACTGGAGACCGGATGAGACAAATCCAGAGACTCAAGCAGCTTCAAGCCATGAACGAACTCTGATTAACAAACAACACAAACATCACAATTGGAAACACGACTAAAGACGTCAACCAAGAGTTTAGGTTAAAAGTCCAACCTTTATCTGTTGCCGTGTTCTTCTCCAGGGCTCTCTTCAGGTGTTTCAGGTACACAAGAACCCTATCAAAAACCTGGTCCACATCCTCGTCAGCCCAAAAGGCTTTGGCTCTTTCTAAGAAATGCACAAAGGACAAATTGTCAGTACTATATTCTAAAGCTATTCCTCAGATGTTTCTCTAGTTTTATCCAACCAGACCATACTGGACTATTTCTGCAGATTTGATCTGGCCTAAATGAACATAGAAAGTCTAAATAAAATAAAATCCATTAAAACATTTTAAATTTGTAAAATTAATTAAGAAAAAATAACAACTTTTTGCTTTCTTTATCGACTCCAGACTTAGTGAAAACACTGGATTAACACAGTGTGTGAAAAACTGTTTAGAACCACGTTTCTTGTTAATTTCTTATTCGTTAGGTCGGTAGGTTTTCCTGGTTTAACTTCACGTTATCACACAGAAACCAGCTGAGGCTCAGACGAACAGTTCGAACACATTTCCAACGTGAAAACTCAACATTGTTCTTACCAACGTCCTGTGGGTTTAATGAAGCTTCCTCCATTTCAACAGTAGCTAGTGTGCTAGCACTCAGCTAGCTTCGTTAGCAAACAATCTTTCTAAACTGCAAAGAAAATGATGGGGGTACTTTTATGAACAGCTTTACAAATAAAATAGTTGTTCCTATCAGACATTAATTTAACGTCACCTCGATTTCATTTGATATTCAGATGTAGCTAAATACTAGTTAACTGTTGTTTCATTAGCTAGCGTAATGTAGCTACCAAACGTTAGCTGCTTCTTCATTTATCAAGTGTAGCACACAGTTACTAACCAAACACAAGCAGAATAGTTCTAAAGTACCATTCACTGATAATTACGTGTGTAATATCTAAACACTATTAGTTAACTTTAATTCATTTCCACACTCGACGTTGAACAGATTTACGCTGAGAAGATCATTTGGTCCACAACGGCTGCCGTAGTGATGCTATGTGGCCCAGAGGTCGGTCTTACAGGCACGGTTTCCCTGATTGCACCAGTTTATAGTTAATTTAAACTTTTTCCTTCAAATATTTAACATTCGTATACACAAGTTTTATAAACCAGCACTTTCACTTTTGTATGACCAGTGATTTGTTAAAACGGTACATTTTGTTTCTAAAGATACAATTACAAACTGTGGAGTTTTGAACAGAGGAGAAGATTGTAAATGTAAATGTAATGTAAATGTAAAGATTGAACCAAACAAACCAAAATAAAATAGAAAGCTGTTTGACATGCTGTACGTGTCAGTTTACAGACCAGTGTTGGTCCCTGGGAGACCGTACTCTGGACAAAACACCAACCCATCAACAGCTCCGCTTTTTGTATTGACCTCCATCGACCACCGTACCGCCACACATGTCAACATAAACTTTATGTTAAATTTCCCGTTTTAATAACTTTAAAACTAAAAATCATACATTTGAAAACGCCGTTGTACGTCAGGAACCATATGTAGATTGTCGCTGGCTTTAACAAGAGAAGATCTGTGCTTTAAGTAACCAGTTTAGCTACTTCCGGTGTAGATTTGTAACTGTAATAATGAACTTAACGCGGACTGATGAACAGAGACCAACTGGCTCCATGAAAGCTGAGAGAATTTAATCCAGTAAGACAAATGCACTTTTCAAATACGATACTGCTGCAGATTATTTATATAATATTTGTTGTCAGACTAACTGTGGATTTTAGACTGCTGCTCAGACAAAAATATCATGTAAATCATCTCAATCAAGGTGTTTCACCATCCTGCTGTCTGGGTGGACAGTTTAGGACCAGACAAGCATTTAAATCTTTTGTAAATATAATGAAATAAAATAAAAGCAAACCAAAGAAATCAAGTTTGACCAATGAAAAAACGAAATAAACAGAGAATAAAGTAATAACCAATAAGAAAAGAGCAAGAAAAGTCACGAGGAGAGGGAAGAATAGAATCAAAATGTATCTTAGGTCTTTATCCTTTATTTTCAATGTTTTTATGCTAAACTATATTTTCAGCTGAAGACCATTCAGCTTCACAGGGTAAAGTTTTGTTGTCTGTCCTCAGGTGAGATGGCGCAGGTGCGGAGGTCACTTTATTCTTTTTTTTTTTTTTTTTTAATCAAAATACATTTCTCAACATTTTATTCAACACTGCACTGTGAATGACTTTCTATTATATAATAACATGATTAACACGATAGTCTTATGTCATAATTGTACAAATGCCTTATTTTGTCTGAACAACAAGAAAAAGCAAATATTTGTCTTGATTAAAAATGATTCATTAATGGTCTTAAAAAGTCTTAAATCAGATTAAACAGGCTCCAAACAAACTGGTATTAAAGTTACAATATCTCTTATAGTGTCAGAACTCTAATGTTTTGTTTGTTGGGTCTGATTCTTTATTGCAGCTGGTAGCGGGCGGACTGCCTGGTCGTCCGGTGCAAAGCGCCCTGATGTGGTTGGTAACGTTATTCTCCATGATAAACTGGATCTGTGGAAGTCCTCCAAGGGCTCAGTCCACTATCACCAAGGTACAGTGCTACAGTTTCCTCACAATAGTCCATCTAGGCTATCTTAGCTAAGAAACTAAGAGCATTGATACTGAGTGATAATAAACATGCTCACTCCATTTCTAACTCTCAGCTATGCATCGGCCTCTGATCTGTCTCTGTGGAGTTCAGGTCTTCAGGCAGGTGACCACACTCTAAACATTCTCTGTTCCCTCCGAGCGGCTCGCTCACCCGTCACCAGAGGTTTCACAGATGTTTCTCAGGACTATGGACTATGTCCGGTTCCTGACCACTCCTGGCACCCACAGCTGCACGTACGCGGAGTCTTTCCACCGCTCATTCTTTGCAGACTGGCAGGAGAGCAGACCGACCTCAAAATGCAAATGTAAAACAAATGCACCCAATTATATGTCTCTGCAGCTGTTTCAAGCTCCACATCTGTTCGGCTTCAATGTGCTTTTCCATGGTTTTAGGTTCTGACATCTGCAGATCCTCCCCTAAATCCTGCTGTCAGCCTCAGCCAATGAGGAGCAAACTGTGAGTGTCTGATCATCACCATTGATTAATCATTAAATAGTGACATCTTAATGTACACTGCCCGTCCACAAAAGAAGTCACCACCTGGATTTAACTTAGTAAATAGGTAAGAGCCTCCCACTGGATAATGACTGCATTGATTATAGTTCTTTAACCCTAACTGATGCAGTGAGTAGCTTCTCATTTCTTAAACAACCATGTCTGAAGACACATCATGTGGTCGTGGAAAAGTTGTTAACCTTTTTCAGAAGGGTCAAATTATTGGTATGAATCAAAGAAAACATCTGAGGAGATTAATGAAACTACTGAAACTTGGTTAAGAACTGTCCAATGGAAGAAGGTCATGTGGTCTGATGAGTCCAGATTGACCCTGATCCAGAGTGATGGAGCATCAGGGTAAGAAGAGAGGAGGGTGAAGTGATGCTCCCATCATGTCTAGTGTCTACTGTACAAGTCTGTGGGGGCAGTGCTGTGATCTGGGGCTGCTGCAGTTGGTCAGGTCCAGGTTTAGCAAAATCGAACTCAAAAGGAATACCCGACTCCAGCGGGTTAATCTCTGTTTACGTTCCTAACCCTAACCCTTAATATCAAATCTTGAATCATTTTAATGTTATTTGTAGTATTTGCTGCTCACACAAACAAACATCTTGTCTATCAGGTGTCAGCAGCAGTAGAGTTTGTGAACCTCACCCATCCTCACCCCAAAGTGCCAAGTGCACTGAGACAGCAGGCTGAAGATGCTCTGAGGAGACTGGATGCCTGGGAGACCTGCCAGAGCTTCAGTCGCAAGGTTGCAAGGTCTGTCTGAAAGTAACTGTTATGATACTTGTCTTTGACAAATATTAACAGAAAATAAAGTTTAAATACAGGCAGCAGACAACAACAGTTCCAAGTGTAGAGAAGCTAACACTGAAATCAGCCATCCTGTCATCTGAGCTGCCACATGTCTTGTAATATGTAATATAAATATCTGCAGCTTCCAGCTTGTTGCACTTGTTGATACTCACTCACACTTCCTGCAGACGTTCCAGATGTTTTCATAATAACAAACTGCTTCTCAATAAAGGATTTTAATCAGCTCTGGTACAGTTTTTGAAGCTGATTCTGTTTCTTAAATGAATCATGTTGAGATACTTTAGACTGAATCTGAAAAGTTGCCAACACTTATTGTCTCACTCAAACAGTTTGTGAGTTTTAGGTTTCCTGTGTCCTTCGAGGAGGCTCAAGGTTCATCAGAGCGCTGTGGACCCCCTCGGTCAGGCTGGCTACACTAAAGGTTTGTCAGTCTACATTTCAGACTTAAAACCATTTACAGAGCGGGTCCTGTTTTTTTCTTCTCATGTGACAAATAAAATCACACAACTTACCAATAGAGTACAATATAAAGTGTATTTGTAAAACACACTACAGTAAAACTCAAGGGTCGGAGTTTCGGTGAATTTTACATGACTGAATTTGAAAAAGTGCAGTTTTTGATCAGGGACAGAGCATTACTTTTTATATTCATGAAATTAAAAATTAAAAGTATGTTATATATATATAACTGTGACACGTAAGAAAATGTGTGGACGCTCCACTGAGTGTGAAGTGTGGGATTGGAGATATTCTACTTTGAGTTGTGGCAGCCAGCAGCACAGGAAACTCTGCACTAAATATCAGCAGGATACAAATGTCCTGCAGAAACTGAAGTGTGCAGAGGCTGACTCTACAGCAGATAAAGAATCCACCATAAACTGCATAAGAAACACAAACTGAAACTTTGAGAAGGCCGCTGCAGTCGACTAAAAACTGCTGAGTATTCATCACGGCAGCTGCTGATCCTGTGTTTGCTAACTGATATCTGGATCTTACTAAAGACCAGTTCATGCTTGTCATGTCTACATTTCCTCCAGTGTCTGTGTAACACACATGTTGTCACTGTGTATTAACTTCCTTTCACTTAAACATCTTTACATAACATCTGGTCAGTTCTGATTGGTGCATGGAGGAGAGTGACATCAACATTTTCCAGCCCACGTCAAACCAGAGGGAAAGAACAAAAAGACAAATAGTGAGAACGAACCAAAACTGTTGTGACCTTAGCAGGAAATAGTGTTAATGAGGGACTCTGCTGTCGGCTGTAGGAACCTTATTGAGAAGCAGGTTTCAGGGTTTTTAAGAGTCCACATAGTGTTTGTACTGTTCTCTTGTGTTTTTGGGACACCGACGGGATTTTGTGTGTTTTCTGGAGGTTTCTGACCTTTGATCAGTTCTGAACAAACATGGCGTCTGTCAGCAAAGAAACGAAGCGATGTTTCTTTCTACAACTTCTCATTATTTCCTTCCCAGCATGCACTGGGGTTCCTGGAGGTCAGTCACCAGTTTCCTTTCCTCTCCATCGTCTTCATCTGTATAATTGATTTGTCATTTCCTTCTTTTGTTTCTGTATTTGTCCGACTGTCTGTTCTGTCTAGTGAGGTTTTACCTTGTTAACAGTCGTAAAGAACCAGTTCACTGTTCTTACTGATAAAATCATATAAAGTTTCCTTATTGTTTTTCTCTTCATGATGAATGTCCTAGCATTAGCAGCACCCTTAACTGTACATCTGTCCATTACACCAGCCTTTACTTTACCCACAGTCCTGTTGCTTTTCACATATGAACCTCAGTCCTGTTTTATACTGTTGTTCTGCATTTTAACATAAAGCTGGAGTGTTTGTGAGCAGACCAGAGGCCAGCGTTTTCTTGCATCGCAGTCGTCGTGCAAACTTTCTGTGGGAGGAGTTGAAGCAAGGCAATCTGGAGCGAGAGTGTATGGAGGAGAAATGTTCCTACGAGGAGGCCAAGGAGATCTTTTCTCTGCCACAGCAGCTGGTCAGTCGAGACTCCCGCTGCAGTTTCATACGTGGTTTATAGTCGTTCCTGCTTTTGTCAGTAACGTGCTTTTCTGCTTTTCAGGAGGCCTTCTGGAGGAAGTACACAGGTAACCAACACTTCACATCACACTTGTAACTCAGAAGAATCCAGAACTGTCAGTTATGAAGACAAAAGACAAAACTTCCAGGTGTTGAAATGCTTGTTGAAATCTTCCTGTTTGCAGCGGTGGATCACTGCCTGTCATCTCCCTGTAAGAACGGTGCAACTTGTACTCGCCATCTCAACACCTACGTCTGCAAATGTCCACCTGGTTTCCATGGATCCCACTGTGACAAAGGTAGACATAGCATCCACAGCCGAAACCTCTATGAGTTCCCGACTGTTGATGTCTTGGGAAACACGGTTGTTTTTCCCTCTCAACAGTTCGTTCGACCTCTCACGGTTGCCGCTACAGAAACGGAGGATGTGAACATTTCTGCAGAGATTATCCAGATCGTTCTCACGTGTGTTTCTGTGCTCCAGGATACAGTCTGGATCAGGACAACAGCACCTGCTTACCTACAGGTTTGAGATGATGTTTGAGAGATGGTGAAACATAAGATTGTCACTTAGGTTGAATAACGATTTAGACTTCTTCCACTTCTCTGTGGTGACTCAGAGCACTATTGCAACCATCTAGCAACATCCAGGTAACCAACTTGAAATTTTGATATTACAGCAACAACTAAAATGAAGTAACTTAAGAAGCCCTGGGTTCCTAAAAAAGGTCTGATTAGTCCTCCTCTAGCCTGGGCCCCATTTCTAAGAAGAAATTTCTTATGAAATCCAATCCCATTCATCATTTTTCATCACTTCAGTCCACAACACAGAACATCACCATGAACCGTGATGTCCCCCTCAGCCGCCACCACAGCGTCCTGACCCACGCAACTAAAACAGAAACCAGTGTAGCACCTGCCCAATTCGAAAAGAAAATCCGGTAGAAAACCCGATAGAGATGTCTACAGTGACATAACGACGTGGCTTTGTGGTGGTATTGTTGTGACGTCACACCTTTATACGTCCATCTGTCCAATGGACTAACGTCTAACGCATTAGAAACAAAAAATACTTCCTGTAACATCTGAGAGGTCAAAGTATGGCTGTGACGTGTCGACTCTTTGGCTTGTCTCTGGTCTAGTTGACGTTCCCTGTGGAAGACCAATAGCCCATGTTGTCCCGAGGGTTGTTAATGGAAAAATCTGCCCCAAAGGACACTGTCCATGGCAGGTAAGATTTGCAAACAATACATCCCATAATTCGATCTAAATGCTGTTTAATCTAGTCTTATAAAACGTGTCCTGTTGATGAATTAGTTTGTCGTTTGGCTCCGACCCAGATTTTGGAGACTTGTAATTAATGATTAAGTGAAAGCAGATAATAAAACACTGCTTCTGTTTCAGGCTCTACTGTCTGAAAACACTGTCTTCAAGTGTGGAGCCATCGTCTTGTCAGATCAGTGGATTTTAACCGCAGCTCACTGTGTTTGGCAGCAACCCCACAACATCTTCTATGTCACTGTTGGTAATGACACTTTCATAAGCAGGGACAATAATAATAATAATAATACCTCGAATAATGTCACACAACCATCAAGTTATAACTAAAACATGCATTTTTAGCTGTTTTGTAATTTCATAACGACTGGGTAGAACTGTTAGCAGAGTGTAGCAGAGGGAAGGGGCAGAGCAGAGCAGAACGGACTGACCTTGAGTCTCATGTTGGCCCTAGTTTAAGTTGCATATTGTATCATGACGTGATTTTGTAGAGAAGACAGAAGCTGAAGTAGACAGAAAATGAAATGTGATGGGTCTCTCAGCTGTTATAAATTAGAAAACGCTCTCCCTGTGAAGGTAAACATGACCAGATGGCGGACGAGCAGACTGAGCAGAGGCAGCAAGTGGACAAAGTTGTGATCCATCCCAATTACAACAAGTCCAGTTCTGACAGCGACCTAGCCATGCTGAAGCTTTACTCCCCGGTGCAACTGGGGCGCCACGTGGTGCCCATTTGCCTTCCCGCCCGGAACAGCACATTCGGGCGTACGCTGGCCACTATCCGCCACTCCACTGTGTCCGGTTGGGGCCGCCTAGCGCAGTATGGTCCCCCTGCCAGGATGCTCCAGAGACTAGAGCTACCGAGGGTCCCTCTGCAGGAGTGCCGCCTCCACACCAAGCTCAATATCACCAGGAACATGCTCTGTGCCGGGCTGAAGACCGGAGGCCGGGACGCCTGCGAGGGCGACAGCGGTGGCCCTCTGGTAACACGCTACCAGAAAACCTGGTTCCTGACGGGGGTGGTGAGCTGGGGGAAGGGGTGTGCCAATGAAAACATGTACGGAGTCTACACCCGAGTCAGCAACTTCCTGGACTGGATCGATGAGATCAAGTCCACTGGCTGAAATGGTTCAAAGCAGTGGGACATAAAAATCCTAAAGTGGGTTTTAAACTACTAACAAAAAATGTATCTTAATTAGTAATATAATTTTCAAAAATAACAATGAACATGAAAAACAATCAGGCTACTAAAAGGTAAATAAATGACATTTATCACAGAGGAAAACTGCAAATCTAGCAACATTTGGGTTTTTTGACTTTTGTTGGTTCAAAAAATAGTTTCCACTGTAAGTGATCAACATAACACAATGAGCATAATACAGTTTAAAGACTTAACCTACTTCATTAAAAAACTTTACTGTTATGTCAAATTATATCAGAAACAGTGTTTATTATCTATATTTACTGTACGAATGCTGGTGGTTTTATGATTTCTACTAGTTATCAAATAATAGCTAATGTTAAATCCAGTACAAGTCCTAAGGTGATTATTTTATATATTGAAATGTTGAGTCTTTGAGTTATTGTAAGAAATATGTTATTGAAATAAAACATTCATATTGTTTCATTTCTGCTTTAGACAGAGTTAATTATTAATATTATTATTGTTATTGGTAGTAGTAGTTATATTATTATAGCAGTAGTTTTTTATATTGTAGTTAGTATTATTAGTAGTAGTAGTTTTATTATTATAGTGTTTATTATTATTATTACTAGTAGTAGTTTATTATTATTAGTAGTAGTAGTAGTTTATTATTATTAGTAGTAGTAGTAGTTTATTATTATTAGTAGTAGTAGTAGTTTATTATTATTAGTAGTAGTAGTAGTAGTAGTAGTTTATTATTATTATTATTCTTATCGTTTCTTATTAGTAGTGTAGTAGTGTTATATTATTATTAGTAGTATAGTAGTAGTTATATATAGTTTTAATTATTATGTAGTCGTAGTTAGTTTATTTATTATATTCGTCATTCGTCGTTGTTTATCTCTTCTTCGTCGTCGTCGTCGTTCTTCTTCTTCGTCGTTCTCGTCGTCGTTTCTTCTTCTTCTCGTCGTAGTCGTTTCTTTTCTCTCGTCGTCGTCGTCGTCGTTTTCTCTTATTCTCTTCTTCGTCGTCGTCGTCCTCGTCGTCGTTTATCTTATTCTTCTTCGCCTCGTCGTTTCTTCTTCTTCTTCTTCGTCGTCGTCGTTTTCTTCTTCGTCGTCGTCGTCGTCGTTTCTTCTTCTTCTTCTTCTTCGTCGTCGTTTTTTCTTCTTCTTCCGTCGTCGTCGTCGTTCTTCTTCTTCTCTTCTTCGTCGTAGTCGTTTCTTATTCTTCGTCGTCGTCGTCGTCGTTTCTTCTTCTTCGGCTTGTTCGTCGTCGTTTCGTCTTCTTCTTCTTCGTCGTCGTTTCTTCTCTTCGTCGTCGTTTCTTCTTCGGCGTCTCCTCGTCGTCTTCGTCTCGTCGTCGTCGTCGTTTTTTGAGTCGTCGTAGTCGTCGTTATTTAGTAGTAGTAGTAGTAGTAGTAGTAGTAGTAGTAGTAGTAGTACTAGTAATCGCAGTTTCAGGGATTTAACGTGCTGTCCATCCACATGTGTCACAGTTGGTCTGAGGGTCTTTCCGTTGGGAACATGTGATCAGCTGCTGGGTGGTGGGGGGTGGATCAGACTTTGTACTTTTGGATCCATAAAGAAGCAGCAAAGCACCAGAGTTTCTGATGAAATCAACTATGTGGCTGAGAGTCTTGTTCATCTCCGTCTGCAGCTTCTGCAGCTGCCAGCCGGCTTCAGGTGAGGAAACCCGTGGTGAACAGTCCCACTGCAGCAGAGAAAGATAATTACTTTGGTTTTATTAAGAGATTTTAAAATACGAGCCGAATATTCCCATGTTGGTCACTGAGGATTAGGACGTACAGTTACAGGTTGTGTAACATCAGCTACCTGACGTTTAGCATGTTAGCATGCTAACAATTGAGGCCGTCCTTAGTTTTAAGGTATGTGGTCAAAATTATTTTTGAAATAGTATTTACCATAAGTATTTGTGGATTGCTGAAGTACTCACGTGACGTGTCAGTAAAATGTTGGACCGTGTGTGAGGTGTGATGAGCAGACTTACAGAAATGTCACGTCTGTCGAACACGTCATCTCATTGTGAAGACGGCAGCAACCACTGGACACATCCTAACCCAACCAGGACTGGATGGAAACAAGATGGTTCAGTTACTGTGTTTCAGTCTCAAAGTGTTGCTCCAACATTTGCCTTCACTGAGCCGTGTAAAAAGGAAGACACACCTAAACTTCATTCTCTGTTTGGTAGTCTTTCTGAATCCAGATCAAGCCAACGGCGTCCTGATCCGCATTCGCAGGTACAACTCTGGATGGTTTGAGGAGCTGCAGATGGGAAATCTGGAGAGGGAGTGTTTGGAGGAAAAGTGTTCGTACGAAGAGGCCCGGGAGGTGTACGAACACACAGAAACCACGGTCTGACTGAAGAAATACCACATGCTAATCAGTCTTTACTTTAAGTGGCTGTCATTTAGCAGCACTGAGCCATACATTTCAAATATAAAGTCTTTATTTTAATCTTTATTCCGTAGTTCCGATAATGCCTTTGTGTTGTTTTTTTCTTTGAATTGAAAAATCTAATGTTGAGTTATGTGGTTACCTTTCTTTTGCTATAGGACGAGTTTTGGCGGATTTATAATGGTAAGAAGCTCCACACTTTTATTCAATTGTTGGTTCATTGTCATATGAACAGAAAGATAGTAGACTTAGTGGAATAGGAACTGTCTTCATGATTTCACCATTGACTAGTTCTATAGCTGCTACAGAAACCTCAATAAGATCACTATATTAAAACTGTTTCAACAAAAGACACAGTTTCTGTCAAATGAAATATTTTTTCAACACCATACAGAATGTCCTTTAATGCCTGTTTTCATGGTTACATACAGTTGTACTACCTATTACTAATACAGTGCCTATGAAAAGTATTCACCCCCCTTGGATATTTGATTCTTTTATTGACATAAATCAATCATGGTCAATAAAAGTTGGCGACTCTGACAAAGACATTTCTGAAAAATAACCCTCATTAATGTCAAAGCAAAAACAGGTTTGTACAAATGTCAATTAAATAAAAATATATAAGGTTAAATCAGTGTTTGCATTAATATTCACCCCCTTTAAAATGACTGACCTAATCCAATAGAGGTCCAGATATTTGGTGCTAGTAGTCCCACAATTAGTAAATGGGGATCACCTGAGTGCAGTGAATGCGTCTCATGTGATTGCAGCATAAAGAAACTTGTGTCTGGAAGGTCCAGTCACTGGTTCTTCAGTATTCCTGGCTACCATTACACCATGAGGACAGAAGAACACTCCCAGCAACTCAGAGAACAGGTCATTGAAAAGCATAAGTCAGGGGATGAGTACAAAAAAATCTCCAAGGCACTGAACATCCCCCAGAGTTCAGTGAAATCCATCTTCTAAAAATGGAAGGAATATGGCACATGTCTAAATCTGCCGAGAACAGGCCGTCCACACAAACTGAGTGACCGGTCAAGAAGGAGACTAGTGAGAGAGGCCACTAACACACTGATGACTACTCTGAGGGAGTTACAAGCTTCAGCCACTGAGATAGGAGAGACTGTACATACAACAACTGTTGACCGGGTTCTTCACCAGTCAAAGCTTTAGGGGAGAGTGGATGGAGAAAGACACTGTTGAAGAAAACTTGTGTTAAATCACGACTTGTGTTCACCAATAGATGTGAAAGACTCCAGTGTCCAGTGGACGAGGGTTCTGTGGTCTGATGAGACCAAAATTGTGCTTTTTGGCCATCAGACACACCAAACACTGCACATCACCACAAACACACCATCCCCACTGTTAAACACGGTGGTGGCAGCATCATGCTCTGGGGATGCTTCTCATCAGCCGGCCCTGGAAGGATTGTTAAGGTAGAGGGTAAGATGAATGCAGCAAAATCCTGGAGGAAAATCTTATTCAGTCAGCAAGACAACTACGGCGAAAGGTACACAGAAATGGTTTACTGACAACAAGGTGAATGCTCTGGAGTGGCTGAGTCAAAGCCCAGTCTTCAATCCAAAAGAAAATTTGTGGATGGATTTGAAAAGGGCTGTTCACACCCGATCCCCATGAAACCTGACAGAGTTTGAGCAGTTTTGCAAAGGAGAATGGCAAAAAAATCCAGTGTCCAGCTGTGTAAACCTAATTGAGACCTATCCACACAGACTCCATGCTGTGATTGCAGCCAAAGGTTTATCTACTAAATACTGACCTGAAGGGGGTGAATATTAATGCAAACACTGATTTCACCTTATATATTTTTATGTCATTGACAAAACCTGTTTTCACTTTGACATTAATGAGGTATTTTTCTGAAATGTTTTTGTCAAAGTCGCCAACTTTTATTGACCAGGACTGATTTATAATCTCAATAAAAGGATGAAACATCCTTTTATTGAGTGAATACCTTTTTTAGGCACTGTAGGTACGATGTACTACTTATATTCTACTTCACTATATTCTCATCCTTTAGTCCCTGAAAGCTGTAAGTCTAACCCCTGTTTGAATGGTGGCAGCTGCTATGCTCAGGGTTCATCCTACAACTGCTTCTGCCTGCCACAGTTCAGTGGACTCAACTGTGAGCTTGGTGAGCAAAATACACACATTTTTATTTTAAGAACCACAGAGAAGATGTGTACTGACTTGTAATGTCAGCTTTTGATTGACCTGCTGTGGTCCTGCAGGCTTCCAGTGTTTTATCAAGAAATGAAAGTCAAAAATGTTGAGTTGTGTATTGAACTGGTTTGTGTTTGTGTTACCTATGTAATGCTGATTTAGTTGGCACTTAGAGTTTTTGTTAAATTGACAATAAATATTGGGATATGATTATAAATGATTATATAAATGTTTCTATTCTTTGAAGGTAACAAAGGCTACGAATACTCTGTTGGTATCTGAGACTCTGGTATTTTATTTGCATTAATTCAGAATATTTACAAGCGAAAAAAAAAATGTGGCCGTCCAAATATTTGACTTATTTGTTTCATGGTGACATAAACTATAAAATATTTGAAATATGAACATGTTTTAGAGGCCCAGGATGTCCCCAGCACCTGCCTACTGGAAAATGGAGGCTGTGAGCATTTCTGCATTGAAGGTGAAGGAGGACGAAAATTAAACTGCTCATGTGCAGACGGCTACTATCTGGACGCTGATGGACTGAGCTGTGTAGCAAAAGGTAGATTTTTGTCAAACACATGATAGAGGAGGCACATGGGTGGCAAATACAATACAAACATTAGGAGCCAGATACAATTCCTCCATGAAAACAGTGAAGGAAATAGTTTAGTCTATGAAATGTAAAAAAAAAAAAAAAAAAAAAAGAGAATGATGCAAATTACATCCTAAAGGGATCTTCAAGATTTACATTTATGTTTAATTATTTAGATTCATTTAAGATTCATTTATCCTGAGTGACTTACAAGTCAGGTAAAAAGCTAAATATCTAGGTCAAGGAGAGGAACTTTAAAGTAAAGTGCTCTACAAAGAGCTGTTTCAGTTTCATAGGGTATGAGTGTAAGATTTATTTTAAATTCATATTATTTTTTAGAGGTGAGTAGGTCGCTCCACCATCGTGGAACCACAGCGATGAAAAGTTTAACCTGGGATCTTTGGAGGTGAGGGGACCACAAGATGTCATTCACTGACACAAGAGCACAGTGAGTGAGAGGGATTGTAGACCAGGATGAGGGAGTTCAGGTACTGGTGCTGTTGAGTTGACCACTTTGTAGGTAAGAGTCAGGACTGACCAACCTGATGCAACATGAAGCCAGTGCAGAGATCTGAACAGTGGAGTACAGTACAGTGTCCTTTTTACTGATCAACAATAAGACATGCTTCTGCATTTTGGGTCATCTGGAGTTTGATGGTGCAGCTAGTAACACCGTCAGTAAGACACTGCAGTAGTCAAGACCAGATATGAGCAGAGCCTGAACAGTGAGTTGTGTTGTATAGTCTTAAAGGTTGAGTCTGATCTTTGTGATGCCGATGTTGTGTTGTATTGAAGGAACAGATAACTTCACCTAAATGACTGAGAATCAGCAACAACAACTCGGTCCTTGGCTTTCTCTGGGTTTCAAGGAAATAAATTTGTGTGTCATCAGCATAAAAATGATAACTTATGTGTTGAAGTGGCAGCCTGGAAATGCAAACTAAAAGTGAGATTAGTATCGATCCCTGTGGGACACCACGTTGTACCATACTAACATACCACAACATAACACTTTGCAGTATGTTCTGTCAGTACATTAACAAATCTGCTTTTAAGCATATTATTAAATTACCCTTAAGGATAAATGTATCTATATATGTTTTTGTTTCTGCTGTTTCAGAGGAGATAGAATGCGGCATGGTTCCTGTCCTGCAGGGTGAAAACAAAGCCCAGCAGCTCGACCCTCGAGCTAGAATTGTAGGAGGAACAGAATGTCCCAAAGGGGAATGCCCTTGGCAGGTTTGCTAAAGTTAAAGGAACAGTTCACCTCTATACTGTAGAGCCTTTTGATAGTTTCTACTGTTGAGACCTTTATTTATTTTTCTAGACTCTGAAATTCTGCCAGAAAACCCTGATTCAAACTGAAATGCTCAAAGAGCTTTGATGGAGTCTTTGAGGGAAATGCTGAATAGCTCATCAGAATGAATTACTTTTATTTAGTTTTTTATTACTTTTATTACTTAAACCATATTTTTCATGTTGGTGTTTGTCAGTCACCTTTTGTTCCAACATAAAAGCAAAGTAAAACTTACATCTATTTACATCTTTATTGCTCCTGATGTGAGTTGAAGTGAGGGTTAAAAACAAGCACTGCTGTTTGTGTTTGAGGTTTTGCTGGTGTATAAAGGCAAAGGCTTCTGTGGAGGAGTGATTTATAAACCGACATGGATCCTGACGGCGTCTCATTGCATGGAGAACACAAACGCTCAGTTCCTGAAGGTGGTCGCAGGTATGAATCCCCACATTTGCAGGAAACTAACTCTTCCAGGAGTCAGGTTTAAACAGCGAGACACCTTCAGCTTGAAATCTACTGCTACATTTTAAAATGTGACCACAATTACTGTATGTTTGACATCAAACATGTGACATCATATATATATATATAGTATACAGATATACTATAACAGAATATTTCAGTTCAGCTCTGAGGGAAACTCGTGTCTCTGCTCTTACTCTTTGCCTGTCAGGCGAACACAACACAGAGGTGAACGAGGGCACGGAGCAGCGGATCCAGGTCTCTGAGATCATCATGCATGAGAAGTATGTGTCACGCACTGCTGACAATGACATCGCCCTCCTTCGCCTAGCTACGCCCATCATCTACACACCACATGCCGTCCCAGCCTGCCTGCCAACACGCCCACTGGCTGAGCGCGAACTCTGGGCCATCAGCATGCACACTGTGAGCGGCTGGGGAAGGAGGGGTGAAAACGGGCCCACCTCGCATATCCTGCGACGGCTGAAGGTGCCGAGAATCCGGACGCAGCAGTGTGTCGAGGAGAGCGGTGTGGTTCTCACCAAGAACATGTTTTGTGCCGGATACATTGAGGGCCGACAGGACTCGTGTAAAGGCGACAGCGGTGGTCCCCTGGTGACGCAGTACAAGAAGACTGTGTTCCTGCTTGGGATTGTCAGCTGGGGGAAGGGCTGCGCCCGACCAGGCAACTATGGCATTTACACCCGGCTGTCCAACTACCTGGAGTGGATCCACAACCGAACAGCGACACCAGATCTGCCAAAAAACCACACTGAGCCACCTCTACACAACCTCACAACCTGAGGGTTCAGAGGACAATTACCTGGATCAGTGGTCTTGGATCAACCTTCAGGTCTTGGTTTTTGTCATGTAACAATTGACAGGTCATTGAAATTGATGTATTTTTTTTAGTTCTCAGTTACTATGGAGACTTTATTTCTCAGTCTCCATAATAATATTCCAGTTCCTTTAATGTGAATATTAACTAGTTTTCCCAGTTTTCTCTGACAATAAAATCAACATATTTGTATTTGTGTTTGACAAAATCAAGCAGTGAGTATCAGCCTTGACTTCAGGAAACTGTTTGGCCTCTTTATACATGAAACAATAAATCCTTCATAACACAGTAATACACATAATAAAGAAAACACCAAATACTGTCATTTAACATCTGTATGTCACACTGTGTGACTGATTCCCACCGTTATTAAAGTAACTTCATACTTATACTGAAACATATGGAAACTGTGATCCAATAAAACATGAGTTAATCTGTAAAAATCATATTGGCTGATTGCTAACATTTCAACCTAACAAAAGGAAGCCCAGTTACCATGACTCAACTTCCAGATAACTTCACCTGGACGACTGTATGGTTGGGTTTGCTGGTTTTACAGCTCGTGTGTGTTTCTACAGTCCAGAGTGTTCAGTGAGCAGAGTTCCTGTGATACAAAGGGTTTAAAAGCTGTAATTAATGGTCAATAAATCATTTACTAATCCTTTATAGATTAGACTTTAATGGTATCTAAATGGGGGTTACCAAGCTGCAGGACATATGGACCAGGAAATTCTAAAAAGCAACAAGTTAAGCTCCCTCAGGTTTTACATCTCCTTGTGGACACATCTGTTTGGACACTTTTCTGTCTCCTTGTTGTCTTTGAGCTGAGCTCTGACTTTTTCCATCCACCAATATAAACAGTTTCTATGGGCTGTAGGAATTACTGGCACACACAGCTAAGATATAGAATATAGAAAACAGTAAATGGGAAAGAAATGCAGATGAATGAATACACGAAATAAACAGAGGAATTATATAACGGCCTTTCTGTTTGTCCTCCATCATTCTTTGACTTTCTTAATTAGACAAACAAAGAACTGAGTGCAGTGAGTGACCTCTTTATGTTTGTTGACTCACTTGAGAGTTGTTTTTCAAGTCGGGGTCAGAGGCTCAGTGGGCGGGGACTTTTCCTAAAACTCTGTTGGACCTTGTTTTGCTGGGACACACTGAACGCCGGCCAACATGCTGCTGAAGAGCTGCTGCACCGTCTGGACTCTGTTTTGGGGCATCGCTGCAGCTACAGGTCTGGTTATTTCAATCACAAACAAAAATTGAAATGTTTAATACTGCCAGCGGTGCTTCTAACAAGTACAATACTTAATGGATCCACTGGTTCTTTAATGTTGGAGTAAAATAACAGCATGAGGAACAAGGGAGCAGCAACAGAAATAGATGGTACTCTTGTAAATAGTCGGTACCTTGGATGTGGAGTACTGGGGGAGAAAACTTCAGAGAGCAAAATGATGTTATTGCATGTTATATAAGAGGAAAGATCAACTAGAGGTACTCTAAATCTAAACCTAGGACACAGATTTACTTGTTTCTGCCTTTGTTTGAGAGACTGACCGTAGAGAGGAAGACAGGAAACATGGAGAAAGAGACAGAGGGTGAGACATGCAAGCATCGAGTAGCTTCTTCACACTTAATCATCTCAAACAACCCCCTTACTGTAGTATTACCATGTAGTAATGCAGTACTTCATTCACTCAAAGAATATGTTGCATCAGAACATACTCATGAGAATCAAGAATGTAGGTTTTTCATCTTCAGGAGCCATTTACAAGAAAAATGGGCCCCAGTTATAAGGAAATAGAGAAAGTGCTTCTCCTTCTTCTTCTCTTCAGTGTTTGTAGAGAAGGATGAGGCCAACACTGTGCTGCAGAGATGGAGGAGAGCGAACAGCGGCTACCTGGAGGAGGTAAAGAAAGGAAACCTGGAGAGGGAATGCATCGAAGAGATCTGCGACTATGAGGAGGCTCGAGAGGTCTTCGAAAACGACGATGCTACGGTTAGAGATGGGCACAATTGTATTTTTGTACCAAATCTAAAGTCGTAGTCGTGACATGAACAAAAATGGAAGACAATGGATTCAACGATGTCATTATATAAAGAACAGACATAAAGCAAATGAAATTCAGTTAGTATCTAACCAGAAGTGTGAATGAGTACAGCAGAGAATTCAGGATAGATTGTACATGTGGTATAAAGGAAGAACTGCAGATAACTAATAACTACAGATAACTACTAACTACTAATAACTGCATATAACTAATTATTACAGATAACTAATAACTACTAATAACTGCATATAACTAATAACTACAGATAACTAATAACTGCAGATAACTAATAACTACAGATAACTAATAACTACTAATAACTACAGATAACTAATAACTACTAATAACTGCAGATAACTAATAACTACAGATAACTAATAACTACTAATAACTGCATATAACTAATTATTACAGATAACTAATAACTGCAGATAACTAATAACTACTAATAACTACAGATAACTAATAACTGCAGATAACTAATAACTACTAATAACTACAGATAACTAATAACTACAGATAACTAATAACTACAGATAACTAATAACTACAGATAACTAATAACTACAGATAACTAATAACTACTAATAACTACAGATAACTAATAACTACAGATAACTAATAACTACAGATAACTAATAACTACAGATAACTAATAACTACTAATAACTACAGATAACTAATAACTACAGATAACTAATAACTACAGATAACTAATAACTACTAACAACTGTTGATAACTAATAACTACAGATAACTAATAACTACAGATAACTAATAACTACTAATAACTGTTGATAACTAATAACTGCAGATAACTGATAACTACAGATAACTAATAACTGCAGATAACTAATAACTACAGATAACTAATAACTGCAGATAACTAATAACTACTAATAACTACAGATAACTAATAACTACAGATAACTAATAACTACAGATAACTAATAACTACAGATAACTAATAACTACAGATAACTAATAACTACAGATAACTAATAACTGCAGATAACTAATAACTACAGATAACTAATAACTGTTGATAACTAATAACTGCAGATAACTAATAACTACTAATAACTACAGATAACTAATAACTACTAATAACTGTTGATAACTAATAACTACAGATAACTAATAACTGCAGATAACTAATAACTACTAATAACTGTTGATAACTAATAACTACAGATAACTAATAACTACAGATAACTAATAACTACAGATAACTAATAACTACAGATAACTAATAACTACTAATAACTACAGATAACTAATAACTACAGATAACTAATAACTGCAGATAACTAATAACTACTAATAACTGTTGATAACTAATAACTACAGATAACTAATAACTGCAGATAACTAATAACTACTAATAACTGCAGATAACTAATAACTGCAGATAACTAATAACTACTAATAACTGTTGATAACTAATAACTGCAGATAACTAATAACTACTAATAACTACAGATAACTAATAACTACTAATAACTGTTGATAACTAATAACTACAGATAACTAATAACTACAGATAACTAATAACTACTAATAACTGTTGATAACTAATAACTGCAGATAACTAATAACTGCAGATAACTAATAACTACAGATAACTAATAACTACAGATAACTAATAACTACTAATAACTACAGATAACTAATAACTACAGATAACTAATAACTACAGATAACTAATAACTACTAATAACTGTTGATAACTAATAACTACAGATAACTAATAACTACAGATAACTAATAACTACTAATAACTGCAGATAACTAATAACTGCAGATAACTAATAACTACTAATAACTGTTGATAACTAATAACTACAGATAACTAATAACTGCAGATAACTAATAACTACTAATAACTGTTGATAACTAATAACTGCAGATAACTAATAACTACTAATAACTACAGATAACTAATAACTACAGATAACTAATAACTACAGATAACTAATAACTACAGATAACTAATAACTACAGATAACTAATAACTACTAATAACTACAGATAACTAATAACTACAGATAACTAATAACTACAGATAACTAATAACTACAGATAACTAATAACTACTAATAACTACAGATAACTAATAACTACAGATAACTAATAACTACAGATAACTAATAACTACAGATAACTAATAACTACAGATAACTAATAACTACTAATAACTACAGATAACTAATAACTACAGATAACTAATAACTACAGATAACTAATAACTACTAATAACTGTTGATAACTAATAACTACAGATAACTAATAACTACTAACAACTGTTGATAACTAATAACTGCAGATAACTAATAACTGCAGATAACTAATAACTACTAATAACTACAGATAACTAATAACTACAGATAACTAATAACTGCAGATAACTAATAACTACTAATAACTGTTGATAACTAATAACTGCAGATAACTAATAACTACTAATAACTGCAGATAACTAATAACCACAGATAACTAATAACTACAGATAACTAATAACTGGAGATAACTAATAACTACTAATAACTACAGATAACTAATAACTACAGATAACTAATAACTACAGATAACTAATAACTACAGATAACTAATAACTACAGATAACTAATAACTACTAATAACTACAGATAACTAATAACTACAGATAACTAATAACTACTAATAACTACAGATAACTAATAACTACAGATAACTAATAACTACAGATAACTAATAACTACTAATAACTGTTGATAACTAATAACTACAGATAACTAATAACTACAGATAACTAATAACTACTAATAACTACAGATAACTAATAACTACAGATAACTAATAACTACTAATAACTACAGATAACTAATAACTACAGATAACTAATAACTACTAATAACTACAGATAACTAATAACTACTAATAACTGTTGATAACTAATAACTACAGATAACTAATAACTACAGATAACTAATAACTACTAATAACTACAGATAACTAATAACTACAGATAACTAATAACTACAGATAACTAATAACTACAGATAACTAATAACTACTAATAACTACAGATAACTAATAACTACAGATAACTAATAACTACTAATAACTACAGATAACTAATAACTACAGATAACTAATAACTACAGATAACTAATAACTGCAGATAACTAATAACTGCAGATAACTAATAACTACTAATAACTACAGATAACTAATAACTACAGATAACTAATAACTACTAATAACTACAGATAACTAATAACTACAGATAACTAATAACTACTAATAACTACAGATAACTAATAACTACAGATAACTAATAACTACTAATAACTACAGATAACTAATAACTACAGATAACTAATAACTACAGATAACTAATAACTGCTGATAACTAATAACTACAGATAACTAATAACTACAGATAACTAATAACTACTAATAACTACAGATAACTAATAACTACAGATAACTAATAACTACTAATAACTACAGATAACTAATAACTACAGATAACTAATAACTACTAATAACTACAGATAACTAATAACTACTAATAACTGTTGATAACTAATAACTGCAGATAACTAATAACTACAGATAACTAATAACTACTAATAACTACAGATAACTAATAACTACAGATAACTAATAACTACTAACAACTGTTGATAACTAATAACTGCAGATAACTAATAACTACAGATAACTGATAACTACAGATAACTAATAACTGCAGATAACTAATAACTACAGATAACTAATAACTGCAGATAACTAATAACTGCAGATAACTAATAACTACAGATAACTAATAACTACAGATAAATAATAACTACTAATAACTGCAGATAACTAATAACTGCAGATAACTAATAACTACAGATAACTAATAACTGCAGATAACTAATAACTACAGATAACTAATAACTACAGATAACTAATAACTACAGATAACTAATAACTACAGATAACTAATAACTGCAGATAACTAATAACTACTAATAACTGCAGATAAATAATAACTACAGATAACTGATAACTACAGATAACTAATAACTGCAGATAACTAATAACTACTAATAACTGCAGATAACTAATAACTACAGATAACTAATAACTACAGATAACTAATAACTGCAGATAAATAATAACTACAGATAACTAATAACTACTAATAACCACAGATAACTAATAACTACAGATAACTAATAACTACAGATAACTGATAACTAATAACTACAGATAACTAATAACTACTAACAACTGTTGATAACTAATAACTACAGATAACTAATAACTACAGATAACTGATCACTACTAACAACTGTTGATAACTAATAACTGCAGATTACTAATAACTACAGATAAATAATAACTACAGATAACTGATAACTACTAATAACTACAGATAACTAATAACTACAGATAACTAATAACTACTAATAACTACAGATAACTAATAACTACAGATAACTAATAACTACTAATAACTACAGATAACTAATAACTACAGATAACTAATAACTACTAATAACTACAGATAACTAATAACTACAGATAATTAATAACTACTAATAACTACAGATAACTAATAACTACTAATAACTACAGATAACTAAAAACTACTAACAACTGTTGATAACTAATAACTGCATATAACTAATAACTACAGATAACTAATAACTACTAATAACTACAGATAACTGATAACTACTAATAACTACAGATAACTAAAAACTACTAACAACTGTTGATAACTAATAACTGCATATAACTAATAACTGCAGATAACTAATAACTACAGATAAATAATAACTACAGATAACTGATAACTACAGATAACTAATAACTGCAGATAAATAATAACTACAGATAACTAATAACTACTAATAACCACAGATAACTAATAACTACAGATAACTAATAACTACAGATAACTAATAACTACAGATAACTAATAACTACAGATAACTAATAACTACAGATAACTGATAACTAATAACTACAGATAACTAATAACTACTAACAACTGTTGATAACTAATAACTACAGATAACTAATAACTACAGATAACTAATAACTACAGATAACTAATAACTACAGATAACTAATAACTACAGATAACTAATAACTGCAGATAAATAATAACTACAGATAACTAATAACTACTAATAACCACAGATAACTAATAACTACAGATAACTAATAACTACAGATAACTGATAACTAATAACTACAGATAACTAATAACTACTAACAACTGTTGATAACTAATAACTACAGATAACTAATAACTACAGATAACTAATAACTACTAACAACTGTTGATAACTAATAACTGCAGATAACTAATAACTGCAGATAAATAATAACTACAGATAACTGATAACTACAGATTACTAACAACTGTTGATAACTAATAACCACAGATAACTAATAACCACAGATAACTAATAACTACAGATAACTAATAACTACTAATAACTGCAGATAACTAATAACTGCTGATAACTAATAACTGCAGATAACTAATAACTGCTGATAACTAATAACTGCAGATAACTAATAACTGCAGATAACTGATAACTAATAACTACTAACAACTGTTGATAACTAATAACCACAGATAACTAATAACTACAGATAACTAATAACTACAGATAACTAATAACTACAGATAACTAATAACTACAGATAACTAATAACTACTAACAACTGTTGATAACTAATAACTGCAGATAACTAATAACTGCAGATAACTAATAACTGCAGATAACTAATAACTACAGATACTTCTTAAAAAAAGAGATAAAGGAACTAAACCTTTAGTTTTATGACAAAATAGTTTTTCTTCATATTTAGCTCTTTATATAATGTAATATATATATATATATATATATATATATATATATATATATGTGTGTGTGTGTGTGTGTGTGTGTGTGTGTACATATCTATATATAGATATATATATAGACCCCAGGGTGAGTGGTTCGATTCCTGGTTCCTCCTGTGTACTTGCTGAGGTGAATTTCCCAACGGGATCAATAATTTATACATTTTATATATATACTATAACTTTATTCGGAGTCATTGAGTATAAGACAATATAATAAAAGGTGCTTTCACATATTACCTGAATGTCTATATAAAGAAATATGGGAAGCAGAAAATATGAGGAGGGGGGGCGACTGCAAAACAACAACAAAAGTTAAGTGCGACCTTTTTTACTGTATATTTGAATTACTATAAAGAGATAAAGTCAAGTTATACATTTAATATGACTAAACATGTTTGTGTGATGTTGAAAAATTTACATGTTTAAATAGAGGTTTGTGAAGAACTGCTGGACGAGAATTTATGCAGAAATAATTCCAATAGGTTTTAATTGTTTCCTCAGAGGCGGTTCTGGCTGACGTATAACCGTAAGTAACACTTAGCTATTATTTCTTATTTTTGCCCACTGTCATCACATCCTCTGTCATGTTGATTAATGAAGCCAATTGTAATTGTAATTTTTATATGCAGTGTTTTTTAAATACACATAATTATACTTTTTTAGTGCCTCTGGTTTTAGATTTAGAATCTCTGTTTTGCTCATAAGCGCCTTTGTGTCTTTTTGGTAGTTTTTCATCTATGTAGGATTATTTTGTGTCTATTGATACTTAAAAGGATAAAAGGTTAACACCGACTTCACGTCAAGGTTCTGAACGTCCGTGATATCAGTTGTTTAAACTACGGTGACTTTGTGCTATTGACTCGTCCTCGTCTAAAAAACACATTTTACCTGTGAATGTCATATTGATTACTGATACTGACACTGTGATCACATTTCTTCAGCTCTGGTTTGTCTGCTTTTCTGTGCAGCTGTTTAAGTATTTTGTGCACTTTAACACTGATGTCATTTACATTTCTCCAAGTCTTCATTAATCAATGTGTGTTTTCTGGTGATTATAGAAGAATTACGACTCTCGTCCACACTGTAACTGTGACGTTGTTCTTTCTGTCAGATCGTGAGCCCTGTCTCGACAACCCGTGTCATAACAACGGGACATGCATTTACATGGACACCACATATGAATGTCAGTGTCTGGAGGGATTTGAAGGACGATACTGTGAGACAGGTTTGATATAAATTTAATCTTTAATCAATCTGTGATATTATTATTGTAAGTCTCAATAACATTTCTGGAATAGGAAACATATTAAAGCCACAAGACGTCAATTTGTCTATATACTATATATATACTAAATACTGTATATTGTAGAACATTCTGTTTTTATTTTCCTCCACAGTGTTTGAAGAATCACTGAAATGTCTTTATCAGAACGGACGATGTCAGCACTTCTGTGACGGTTCTGGAGAGAAGCGTAAATGTTCCTGCGCTGCCGGATACAAACTAGGAGATGATGGACGACAGTGTATCGCTCAGGGTATAAATACTGTACCTCTCATGTCAGTCCAGACACTTTTCTACATTTCTGTTGTTGATGTTGTTCTACTATGTTAACATTAGAGGTATTAAAGTTCATCCTGGTAAATATGTGAACTGACATCTACTTGAATATACAATATAATATTTGTTACAGTGAAGTATCCGTGTGGTCGACTGGCTCCACAACCAACAGGTATGAACCAGAGTGTGGAGGGTCTTACCAGACTAGTAGGAGCCAACCACTGTCCTAAAGGAGAGTGTCCCTGGCAGGTAACGTGTCTTTTCTCCACCCGTATCTCCTCACGGTCGTACACCCGTCTATGTTCAGGTGTTTAGAGCAGTTAATGCTGGTTTATGATCTGTGCATCTGTCCATCAGGTTCTGGTTCTGTTGAATGGGAGCAGTCACTGTGGGGGTGTTCTGATCGATCCACACTGGGTCGTCACTGCGGCCCACTGTATCCATGGCAACAACACTCCAAATCTGACTGTGGTGGCGGGTTCGTATGTTCTGTGTAGTTTAGCTGCACTTTAAAACCTGATTACACGTTAAATTCTTTTCCATTAATGTTGGAACACGTTGAGGTGTAACTTCCAGAGCTGTAAGTTCGGAAACTTGTTCTCTAAAACTCTTTAATCTGACTTTCACCAGGAGAACACCATTTGGACATAGAAGAAGGCACAGAACAGAACATACCTGTTTCCATGGTGATTGTCCATGAAAGTTTTGTCCTGGCGACAGGTGACAACGATGTTGCTCTGCTGCGGTTGAGCCGACCTGTCGCCCTGAACCCCGACGTCGTCCCCATCTGCCTGCCCACCAAAGACTTCGCAGAGCGGGAACTCCTGCTGGTTCGCTACCACAGCCTTTCTGGCTGGGGCAAGAGGACCACTGGGGGCAATGCTGAGACCCCTGGGGCCCTTCCCACGGCCCCAGTGTCCCCCATCCTCCGTAGGATGTCTGTCCCCATCATCCAGAACTCCCAGTGCTCCCAGAAAGCCCAGTTCAACTTCACCAATAACATGCTGTGCGCTGGATACCTGGAGGGCCGCCAGGACAGTTGTCGTGGAGACGACGGCAGCCCTCTGGTTACAGCCTACGGCTCCACCCACTTCCTGACAGGTGTGGTCGGCTGGGGGCGGGGCTGTTCACACCCTGGGTATTATGGGGTATATGTCAACATGGCCAACTTTGTGGAGTGGGTGGAGGGCACCATCAAAAACCAACCCACCACGGTAACAGCCAATCGAAAGGCGGTATAGACGACCTCTTACCTTTATCCTGCTGGGACAGACACAAGTTTAGAACAAGTTTAAAACATCTGATTTCTTATGAAACGGAGGTTCATTCTGTTTTTACGTCTTAATGAACAACAACAAAAAAAAGGTTTCAGGTTGAAATTCCTGGAAATCGTGTCTGTAAAAGTTGACAAATGATGTATTCATGTAAATAAATCTGAAAAAAAGAGGTTCACATGTTCCACTTCCTGTGTTTTCTTTGGCACCAACATGTACAAACTGTATTTCCAAAGTGTAATTTTGTATAAAACCAAATGTTAGCTGTGTTCTTTTTTCTTTTTTATAAAATGTAACAGTAGAAATTATTTTGCAGAACAAACACTTGACCTCTGAACTGTATCTGTTTACCGACACTTTAGGGCCAAGGACAGTTTATCCCAGTAAACAAGGAGTCAGAAATGTCAGACAAAAACATGACTTGAATACCAGCACTGTGGTAAAATCCTAAGTCAATCAGCCAGTTCCATCTCTGATGAGTTTTCAGTGGTGAAATAAAAGTTCAACCACTTTCTAATCAGGACTATTCTGTGTCATAATGCAGCATGAAGCCACACAGGTGAAGCCGCGAAATCAACTGAGCTCGTCAGAAGTTGTAAGAAGTAATAATTACCAAACTATTCTAAGGTAATAAGGTGTTATAATTGAATTCCCTAAACTCTACGGCGTCACTTTCTGACAGGAGTAAGAAGAACAGAGTTAGTTTGTGCTGCTGATCGATGCAGAGTAAATATTGATCATGGTGGACTGTGGACGTGCATCAATCAGCCACCGGAGCTGAACGTTCTGAGCAGTAAATCAGCAGCGGAGTCATGTTTAGAAAAAAATCATCCTTTACTGTAAATCTCTCACCGGCCTGCTTCTCCTGCAGAGCTGATATGGAAGAAGGTGAAGCGCTGCCAGAGCAGCCAACACACAGGAAACAGATTCCTTCACCTCCCTTGTACCATCACGTACAGGCAGCAGCATCTGTTTCTGATTTAAGTGGTTTTCTTTTATCTGTCATTTGTGTACAAAGCATCTTCTGTCCCGAAATAAATGCTGAATAACTTTTACTGTGCAAATACATTATTTTATGCCAACAATTTACTATGAACTTATAGTCTATACTGAATCCTAATCCTGTGTTAAAACTGAGCCAGTGTTGGGTCCATTTAGCACTAATGGACTAAAGCACCTGTAATACGCTGTATTAGGTGCTATATTAAATCAACACTGGATCAGTTTTAACCAACAATGTTTTTAGAGTGTAACATGACACCTGCAAATATCAGTTGAATTCAATTCAAGTTATTTATTTCTTTATATATAGTTTATATAAAGAATCATCTCAGGGCACTTCACATAATAAGACCAGAAGAAATAATTCTAGTATGGATGAATTAAACTGAGCTCACCGTACAGCCGTTTATCATCATCCTCCAATACACGTTAATAATAATAATAATAATGTTATATTTCCTAATGCAAGTTTACTCATTTAAAAAACTGATCATCAGAACATTTTTTTGTAAATATGGTAACACAGCTGAAAATAAATTAATTTGTTTGCACAAAATTTAAACTAGTAACAACATAAATAACTTAATCACACAAGACAATAACATGTTGGCATTAGATAAAAGGGTTAAATGTGCAAGATAAGAAGTCGTTTTCACAAGATAAAAACTTATTTGTGCAAAATAATAAATTTAAAAAATAGAAATACTCTCAAAGCCACATTTCAAAAATGGGGTTATTTATGTAAGAATTCTAGTTCTACAGGGACGTCTGTGATTTGAATATGAAACAGTTCCCTGGAGCTCCCTGGTTTTATTTAGTTAGACTTTCTGCTGATACAACAAACACTGTAAATTATAAAACCATCTTCTACAATCTTGCAGCTCTGACGTTTTATCAGCGAAGCAGGGAACTCAGTGTCTCACATTTAGCAGATTAACCCCGCCTGGCTGGATCAGTGCAGTTTGAACAGCCCTTCCTCCCCCTCAGCCCGTCTCTATCCATGCAGGTCGTTGCCCTCTTTATCAGCCCTCCTCTCGCTCCCTCCGTCTCTCCACTTTCAGGCTCCATTACTTCAGCTCAGCATACTGAGGTTGTTCCAGCTGAAAATCACCATCACCAACACATCCGGGGCCATGTTTTGGTTTCACCGACTGTCCCTCGGCCTCCTGCTGCTTCATCTGACCGTCGCTCACGGTACGTTGGCTAAAATTCAGTCTGAATATTTAAAAGCAACAAACATGAACAACATGGGTTAAAGCACAGTGAAAAACACACAGCTCCATGTGGAGCTGTGTGTTTTTTTGTTGGGGTAGTGTGTGTGTGTGTGTGTGTGTGTGGGGGGGGGGGGGGGGGGGGGGAGTGATTGACAGCTGACATGTGACATTTGACCCCCTTCTGTTTAGTGTGTTTAGTATGTTGTGTGTAACGTCAACATGACAACAGTGCTGCTATTGTATATATATCTATCCAATAAATGTTTTAATGATGTCTTTCATTAATCCTCAACCTCTGTTTCACTGCCAGTCTTCTTGGACAATAAGACGGCCAGCCAGGTCCTGACTCGACGGAGACGAGCCAACAGCTTTATGGAGGAATTTAAAAAGGGCAACATGGAGAGGGAGTGTGTGGAGGAGCGCTGCAGCTGGGAGGAGGCGCGAGAGATCTTCGAAGACGTCCAGAAAACTGTATGAAACTCCTGCACCTTAACACCAAAACACTGCCAAGATCCATTAAAGTCTCTCGACTCCCAGAAACTCAGGAACCTGTTTTATCAAGATCGTTTATCCTATCAACCGTCATCAGTTACAGAACTCTATAACAGGACAGCCAACACTTTAATACACTATAAATAAGATTTTAGTTTTACACAACTGTCAAAGACGGAGATTCCACAAAAGCACATACATCAGAATTCAACAGTTAACCTTCCACTGATTTTAGACCTTTCTAAACAATTGGATTTTCTCTTTTTCTGTTTTTTTACAGAATGATTTCTGGGCCAAATATGTGGGTAAGGCACTTATTCTGTGAACAAACAAGCTAAGTAAGTCTTCCATTAGCATAATTTGGTCATTTGGGTGTTCAGGGGCCAAAAAAGATGCTCAAACAAAAGTCACTGAATGCAGAGAATTTAAAAAGCAACCAAACTCCAAATCTTTTTTGGAAATATCCTGCCAACTCCGAGCACCAGTGTCTCTGAATGTCTGTATTCATGTATGGTTGTTAGCAAATCTCTGTCTCGCAGATGGCGATGCATGTGAGTCACAGCCCTGCGCTCATGGAGGACTTTGTAAAGATGGAATCGGCAGCTACAGCTGCTTTTGCCAGACTGGGTTCCAAGGCTTCAACTGTGAAATAGGTACAGACACAGGCCTTTTCAGATTTCTCCACACATGCTTCCTATATCAGTGATAGGGGACAAAATTATGCAGTCCTCCTCCTGTGCAAAATGTATTACCAAGTTTACCTGAAGACAATGTATGGCTTCGAACTTCCAAGGACTAGTCCATATGCTGTCTTACTCCTTATGGACTGGAGATATGTTCTCTGTTATCTAGGAGTAGGTCAATGAGAGACGTGTAGGTGGTACTGACCCAAGAAATTCTTTCCATGTTGGATGAGTCCTTACAATAGTAGGGTGTCCTTTACGTAAAGTAAAGTAGAAGGTAAGCTGTGGAGCTCGGGATGATGGATGAACATACATCAAGTACTAGGTTAATGTTTGAAAGTCCCTGAAAGTCTGCTTTGTTTCTCCCCAGACTTGACAGGTGTTGACAGTGTTTCTCTGTCTCTGCAGTAATTCCTGAGCTCTGCGAGAACAAAAACGGTGGTTGTGATCACTTCTGCAATGTTGTCCGAGGAAACATTCAGTGTTCCTGTGCTGACGGATATTTCCTGGCATCAGATGATAAATCCTGTCACTCTAACAGTAAGAGAGTTTTAAATCTACACGGTTATTGTTCCCACTGCAATCACACAGTCAAACTTTAGTAATGAAGCACTTTTACTGAAAGATTCATGTCCCGGAGATGAGGCCTCCTAAATATTCTGGTACTCTTCTACTCTTTGCTGTTACACCTTCAATGATCATCTTTTTTGGTGATGACACCCTGACCTTTAAACATCACATGAACTCTTGCAGAGACCTACAAATGTGGCGCCATCATCACCAAAGATGTCCGCACAGTTTTTAGGTACGAACGGCAAAACACAACAGTGGGGAACACTACCAGGTTAAACCTGATCAACTCCACAGAGTCCCACAGCAACGGGGAGGAACACATCAACCCAGAAATGGCGAGTTTTACCCGCATTGTCAACGGAGAGGACTGCCCACCAGGAGAATGTCCATGGCAGGTGGAGGCACTTTCTTTAATTACCAAAAAATGTCAAAGCAGCTTATGGATTGGATGACCTTTTCTTCCAATTATATGATGTCCTCATTAAGAAAATATGGAGCAATGGAGTGGGAGCATGACTCCATGACTTTTACTGAGTCCATTTTTGTCTCTATTGACAATAATAAAGGACACCTGGAATTCTGTTATTGTCCAGGAGCCCATTATAGGTACTACAACAAAACCTTATTGGCTGCATCCAGACATGTGAGAATATTTGGTGTTTCTGTCCATTGTTGTTTCTAAGAGGACAGTGACATGTGGACGACATCTGAAAACTTCAATTTAATGTAATGTTAAAGTTTTCTTCCCCTCTGTCTCATCTTTGAAGGCTCTGCTTCTGAATGAGGACGATAGAGGGTTCTGTGGAGGAACCATCCTCAATGAGTACATCATCCTGACCGCTGCCCACTGCATGAACCAATCACGTTACATCTATGTCAAAGTAGGCAAGTCTGACTAACCAATCACAAGACAGAACAGAAGAGGCATGCATAGGCAGTCCCCATAGACATGAACCCGGGATTCTGCAGTCATATGGCCTGTTCTGTAACTGCTTATCTACCACGACGCTCCACATACAAGATTCTTTTTGTACTTACTCTTCTGCATCTGACGAAATGTGAATTTTACAAATGATATTTAAGTAAAATGTGTATTTTCCCTCTACCTTCAGGGGAGTTTGACACTTTGGTGGATGACAATAATGAAGCTACCCACTTTGTGGAAACTATTGTCACGCACAACAAATACAAACCCGACACCTACCTCAATGATATTGCACTCATCAAATTAACCAAGCCCATCAAGTTCAGCAGGTTCATTCTGCCAGCCTGCATACCTGAGCAAGCGTTTGCTGAAAAGGTAAACTGTCTAATCCGTCAATTTGTTAGAATCTCACTAATTTAAAGAACAATTTCTTTTACATTTTGGGAAATATGTTCAAGTTCATATTGTCAGCTTGTGAGCTTGGTGTAGCATAAAGACCAGGAGGAACAGGAACAAGGGCAAAACCCAAACCTGGCTCTGTCTAAGTAACAAAATCCACCTACCAATCTGACAAATATACCATGATTGTGAGCCAGGTAGGTGTTTTCCCCATGTTTAACCTTGTTAGGTAACTTTCTTACCTCCTCTGCTAGGTCCTGATGCAGCAGCCCGAAGGCATAGTCAGTGGTTTTGGACGTCTCGGTGAGGGGCGGCAGACCTCCGCCATCTTGCAGCGCCTGGCCATGCCCTATGTGGATCGACTCACCTGCATGGAATCCACCCAGCTGCGCATTTCAACGCGCATGTTTTGTGCTGGCTATCACTCAGCACCAAAGGACGCCTGCCAAGGTGACAGTGGCGGACCACACGTCACACGCTACAGTGGCACCTATTTTATTACTGGAATTGTGAGCTGGGGCGAAGGCTGTGCACGCAGAGGCAAATACGGCGTCTACACCCAGGTTTCAAAGTACATCAACTGGATCCAAAACGGCATTGAGCAGCTAATGCCTAAAGAGAAGAGTGGCAAGCGGGTGAAGAGGCACCACAGCCCCATCAGGAGGCTGTATCTGTGAAGAGAGCTCAAAAGATTCCAGAAAGAGTCCACTGGGCTCTCTGGACTAGTGGCTCTCATGTAATCATCCGTTTTGTGTTTGAGACTTCTGAACAATCACATTTCAGCCAGAGACAGAAAGTTAGACATTCGTCCTCATTTTTAAGAGGCTACATAAATTCAGAAATTTGCATTAATTCATTTTTAGCCTCTTGGAACCAGCTGAACTAGCAGAAAATAACATTGCTGTACACATTATGTCCTGACTGTATTAGCAAACCACTGCCTACTTCCACATTGAGGCTCATCAGTGTCAGTAATTACTCTTCAGAGGTTCCCCAGGGTTTCGTTCTGGGTGCTTTACATTTTCTGTGTGTTTAACAGCTGCAATAATTGTTTTTCTGGCCACAGAACATTCTGACATATCATCAGCCTTATCCGCCACTGATTTAACGAAATGTACCAAAAAATGACATAGGACATTTAAACCAGCCTGTTTGTTTTCTCTTCAGAATTTAGAGCAGAGTCAATAAAAACAGAACAACATGTAAAATTAATGTAAACAAACCATGTCTGTTTTGATGCTTTTTTAAAATCAGTCAGTGCCAAAAATGAGTTTTTAAACACAATTCTAAGCAAATAAAGAAATACCACTGCAACAGACTGATGCATGAAGTTTTTGTGTGATTGAAACTAAGTTTTATTTTGTGTGATATAATCAATGCTATAAGCTATAATCATACTATTGCTATGTTTTTAGAAAGCGTTCTGAATTATGGTGCATATTACTCAAAGCTATTGCTTTAAAAGCTGCATCAGTGCAAAAATTCACTACAAACACTTTAAATGCATTTTTTATGATTTGTACACACTTCTCCTAAAATATGACAATAAAAAGCCAATTATGGACTTTTTGTACTACAAAATAATATTTTCAATTTGCAATCATAACTAAAGTAAGCTTTGTTCTACTGATGGCTCCTTTGATAACATATGTTTTTGGCAACTAAAAGGATCACGGTATTCAAATTTCCCAGAAACTGAATTATTGCTCATGAAAATCATGGGTCATGATGGACTTTTGTGAGCTTTATGGCTTTTAGGCCCCTAGAGCCTGAACTAGGGCTGCTTTCAGAACAATCTCACCCCATAGCACCATGTTCATCTTATATTATTGAATGTAGATCCTAAAATATCTCCATTATTTTAAAGTGTTAGTTTTAATGACAAAATTCCTTCTTTATGTCAAACAAACAAAACTACTGAGCTTTCAGAGGTTGGACTTGGAGCCTGTTTTGTTTGAAGACTGGGAGCACAGGCCAGAGTCCACTGCACCAACAGACGGTCTACGAAAACACAGCTTCTGTTAACTCTTTAAAGAAACAGATTCGATGAGCCCAGGTGACAATCTGAGAATTTTAAAAGAAAACATTCCTTAAAATGTGTGCAAGTAACTGACTTGACATTTGGATTTTGGACCACATTTCTACTGAAGTTCTGCTGGTCAAACAGTGACATAGAGACATAGAGACTTTTGATAATGTTACAATCAGTCAAACAGACAGCCGGAAGAAATATGACAAAGAATTTAGATTTAAGGAAGCGTCCCGTCATGTTTCCAGTAAAGTCAATCAGTTACAACTCATCAGTTTGTGTGTGTTTGTGTAGGTGTGTGATTGCAGTGAAGTCAGTGTCATGGCGGTCAGCATCATGTCAGCTTGTTGTCGAGCGTCGGTTCTATATCTTTACCTGCTCGCCTGTTTCCTTCAGGCCCACAGCCAGAGACAAGGTAAGATCTCCGACACGCTAGTGTTTACATTGATAGTTAGAATAGTTTTTGTGCTCATTGTGGAACAGCCAGATACATTTGATTATCTCACTTGAAAAACTCCAGATATAACGATTGGGAAACAGTTTGGTCTGTAATGTTCCACGTTAAATAGAAATGTGTTGTATTTTCCTGTGTTTGTGTCACTCGTTGTTACTTTACACTGGGATTCAATACATTTTAGGTATAATGATAAGTTTGTTTTTGATTATTACCTAATGTCATTACTGTGACTCAGTAAACCATATCTACAACAAGGTAATCATGACTGAACTAAAGCTAAATTATGACAAATATCACATCACTGCCACGAGAACAGCTGTAATATCACAGCATGCCATATCACATAGGTCATAAAGTAATAGTAAGATAATGCCACTATTATTATGATAAACTATGTATTATATCAGATAGTCATGTCCTAGTAAAGCAGTATTATATTTACTAAATTAGTTTAAAGAGCAATAATCAAGACTCAGTATGTCAGAAATACTAGATTACAATGACTGAAGTAGTAAGGTGCAGTGTCATAATCACGACTATATCTCTTATGATAAATGTAATAATCAAATGACAAATATCAGATAGTTCTATTATTCTAATTAGAATGAGCAACACTCACTGGCTTGTCATCATTATGACATTAAAGAACCAAGTCATGATCATTTATGACACATACTAAATCATAACTTACCAGAAATGTGCTGTCATAAGTATATTGACATGTAGCTGTCGTTGTCAGTGTTTCGTCAGGCTCCACAGGCTCATAACGTGCTCCTGAGGTCCAAACGGGCAAACACGTTCCTCCTGGAGGAGCTCCTTCAGGGGAACCTGGAGAGAGAGTGTTACGAGGAGCGGTGCAACTTCGAGGAGGCTCGAGAGTACTTTGAGGACACGAAGAAGACGGTCTGACACAAATAATCACACAGACTACATTTGGGTTTGATGACAAATTATTCAGTTTCTTTAGGAACAGGTTGAATTTGTCATTTACACTAAAAATCGCTCTTTAGCAGAAGCAGAAAACTGGTTGTTTTTTAATTTGTGTTTGTCGTCTACAGATCGACTTCTGGACAGTTTACATCGGTGAGATTTCTTTGGTGTCAACTTCCAACTCCAACCAATGAGTCAATCAATGAATTCATCAGTTAATCAATGAGACGTGAACAGGACCTAAATAGTAATGAATGATCAGTTTAAGAAGATAATAACTATATGAGATGGAACGCCTTTAACAAGCTTGAATATTAATTAATATGTGTGATCAACATCTTTCTTTTCTCTAAATAACACATTTATCATTTTTGTAAATACCTGTATATACTGTAATGTATAAAATATACTGAAACTAATATAAAATGTCATCAACTGGAATCTTCATTATTGAGCTACTGGTAAAAAATCATTTTAAATACTACTTAAAATAAATATTAGGTTATGAAATGCTCATAAATGACTAAAATGTTCACTACATGGACAAAATGATCCTTTTGTGTGGAGCATTTAGTTTTTGGTATCTTCCTTTCTACTGGAACAGATGGGGACCAGTGTCAGCCCAATCCCTGCTTCCACGGGGGGAACTGCACTGACATGGTGGGGGGGTTCCACTGCTCCTGCAGCGCCCCCTATTTTGGGTCAGTCTGTGAACTGGGAGGGGTGAAAAATATAGAAAGTCGGCCATCGTCAGCATCACAAATCATCGTACCAGGTCAGAGCTGCATCTAAACCTAATGCTGTGTCCAGGTGATACCTAACCCACAGGTTTACGGGGTCGTTAAAGTACATTCACTAAAGTACATTCACTAAAGTACAATTACTAAAGTACAATTACTAAAGTACAATTACTAAAGTACAATTACTAAAGTACAATTACTAAAGTACATTCACTAAAGTACATTCACTAAAGTACAATTACTAAAGTACAATTACTAAAGTACAATTACTAAAGTACATTCACTAAAGTACAATTACTAAAGTACAATTACTAAAGTACAATTACTAAAGTACAATTACTAAAGTACATTCACTAAAGTACATTTACTAAAGTACAATTACTAAAGTACATTCACTAAAGTACATTCACTAAAGTACATTCACTAAAGTACATTCACTAAAGTACATTTACTAAAGTACATTCACTAAAGTACTGGATTTCTTTCACTGCACTTCTACAACACATTTTCTAATCATCTGTCATTATTTAGTCGTCATCTTTTAACATATTTCTGTCTGTTTCAGAGATGAAGAAGTGTCCAACTGAGGGTCCGGCAGCGTGCCAGCAACTGTGCACGGCGTCCTATTACTCATTCACCTGCTCCTGCTTGGCGGGATTCAAACTACAGAGCGACAAACGCAGTTGTTTGCCAGAAGGTCTGATTCTACTTACTTAACACATTTGGTGAATCAGTTCTGTGAATTAATGAAGACTTTGTGTCTGCAGTGGAGTTTCCATGTGGAAGACTTCCTGACAAGTTCAACAGCTCGGCGTCAATGTGTCACAATGGAAACTGTCCCTGGCAGGTGAGAGCTCATTAAGTTCAGCTAGTACGACACTCCTGCTCCTCAGACGGTGAACGCCTCTCAGAATAAACTTTACTTCTTTAAGTCACGTCGTTCTGTCCAAAACCTCAGCTGCACTGTTCACTGGAGCTCCTGCTGTGCGCTCGTTTTCTGTCTCCAGGTGTCCCTGCTGAGCAGTAAAGGGGTGGAGTTGTGTGGTGGGGTAGTGCTGGGTCGACGCTCCATCCTGACCGCTGCTCACTGCCTCCTCCTGGACTCAGAACCTGACCTCCGACCCTCCAACTTCTTCGTGGTTGCCAGTACGAATCGTCATTAACAGACATACTATAAATTACAGTTAATAACTGTGGCAGAGTATTATTAAGCATCGTCTCTCGTCTCCTAGGCAACCACAACAGCGTCATTCCCGTACAGGCCCTGTATGTTCACGATCGTTTCCGTACGTCTCATCACGAATATGATCTCGCCCTCCTTGAGTTGGCCGCCCCCCTGGTCATGGGCCCCACGCTTATCCATCTCTGCCTGCCTACCAGGGACTTCAGTGAAAATATCCTGATGCATTCTGGGAGGACGGGGATAGTCGAGCAACAAAACGAGGGACAAGACCAGGACCTGGTCTACATGACACTGGAGGAGTGTCGCAGCCAGCTGAACGTCTCGCATCCACTTAGCAACAAAATGTTCTGCATGATGAAGCAAGAAACCCAGGGGAACCCCGATGGACTGACAGGGAACCAAAAGGGGGCTCAAGACAGATCACACCGACCTTTAAAGAACCGAAATGAAGCCCATAGGAGGGATCATCACAGAGTTCACAGACTGAGGGGATCTTCAGGGAATCACAATGGAGCCAAGAGATGGAAGATGATGGATGAACATATGGAGAACAAGACCAGTCAAATTGGAGCCCAAGGGACGCCAAACGGAGCAGAAAACCACAACAGCAGCATTCAGGAGCCCTCAGAAGATGGCAGCAGGCCATGTGATGGGGTCTTAGCAGGGGCGCCCGTGGCCACTGTGGAGCAGGGGACGGCATATCTCACTGGCCTGATGATCTCGTCTTCTGGAGGCTGCGATGGCAGCGGGCTGGTGTTCACCAAACTGTCCCGCTACCTGAGCTGGATCAAACCAAGGGTGGAGGTGGCCGAGGATCACATGACCCCCCAAATCAGCGAATATCCTGAGCATTACTAACAAGTCGCCAGTTGACGGCTGGTTGACTGTTCAGCCTAAAGATATTTAACCATACAACCACCAGCATGTCAACGCATGTAAGCAGCATCAGTATCTCTACATTATGTTCTGCTCCAAAACTTTGGGGAGTGAAAGTGTAAAATGTAGTTTGAACAGAGAATGTCTCACATCTTCTTTGTCTTTAAGACTGCTGGACATGTGTAGTAGAAATACACTGATCCAATTTGTTTGTATAATTCGAGTGCTGAATAAAAACACCTGACGGCAGAACAAATAACTATACTGTACAAACCAGCATCTGTTTATTCAACAACCTTTTACAATACAAAATAAAAACTGGATTAATTGAATGGGAAAAGTTTGCGGGGAGACCTGTGGACCATCACACCCAGAGTCTAGGAGACGGAGGAGAGAGGTGGGAAAGGGTTCTGTTTACTGACCACGAGCTTCTGGTGCTGATGGGAGATGTAACCTTTGATGTGACTCTGACAGGAAGCAGAAAAGACAGAAGAAGAGCTGAGTGTTTGTTGACTTCCTCTACTGAACTGCAGGTCTGTTTTGGGTTTTGCATTTTTTCTCCTCACCATGTAGATGAGATTGGCCAGGATGCACTGCACCTCATCAATGTCGACGTCCTCCACCTGCATCATCCTCAGAGCCACCAGGAAGGCGTCCAGAGGCAGCTGGTGAGTCCGCAGCAACAGATACCTGCAGAGAGAAGTCAGCGGGGGTCAGTGATGAGGAGGCTTCTGTTTTGTGGCTGTAATGGTGACGGGGTCCAGTGGGAGGCGCTGCTGTGCAGTGAACTCACACTTTCTTGAAGAGGTTCCTGTAGGTGATGATCTTGAGCTTCTCCAGGATGAGGAAGATCCCACAGCGGATGAAGAAGGTCTCGTGTTTGGACAGAGCCTCGTTCAGCAGCAGCAGGTTTCCCTCACTGATAAAAACAGACGGTTCACCTGTGAGATCACCTGACAGCATGATGTCACTTCCTGTGTTTGTGCTCGAACATCCTGCTTACCTCACAGCTTTGGTGACATCGGCAAACTGCATTAGGTCATATTTCCTCAGGAGCTGATGAGTCGGCATGTGACCCTGAAAGACCAGCAACAACTTGCAGTCATACTGGGGGCACTGGGAGCCACGTGGCACTTCTGGAACACATCAACTTAGAAACCGGATGTAAAACGGGGGCGTTTTTCAGACTAGATAGAAATTTGATCTAACACAGATTTTAGTACAAATAATCAGGACCTGATGTGAAGTGATTTTAATGCATCTATTTGGGATCCAAACTAGTTTTAACATGTTATCTTGGATCTAAACTGATCCAACTTGAGCTGAGTCGAGTTTCTAACCAGCAGCATCTTCACAGGAAGCAGGTAGATGAGAATCATCCTCTTGTTCTTCTGACTTGAGCGATGACAGTGGTCGAAGGCATAAGACAGAAACTCCTCGGCTACAGAGATAAAAATTTAAAGCAACATTTATCATATTTAGTCTCTTGATGTGTATAAAAGCTATTTATCCATGACACTTGTAAGAAAGATGACAGGAACTACATTATATATGTATTAGTAAATAGTACTACATAAACAGACAGTAGTATTAGTAAAAAGTACCACAGTAATGTTACAATGGAGTTACCTGGTTTGAAGTCGCTGTCGAACATGGCCTTCCGGCCCACGTAGTATTTGTAGGTGACTTTCTGAGCTTGGCTGTAGTCGTTCTTCAGGTTGGAGCTGTCGATGGCTCTGATCAGAGGCTTACACAGGTGCAGCTTGTTGATCTAAGTCATTTATTTAAAAAATAAAATCATTAATAAGTGTTCTCATATGTACTGATGAACAGTGTCACCGCTCTCAACATACTACCCATCCTAAAAACAGTCAACACCTGAATTTAACTAATTAACAGGTAAGAGCCTCCCACTGGATAATTACTGCATGGATGATTATTGTTCAGCTGCCACCTAGTTATTGAACCCAAACTGATGCAGTGAGTAGCTTCTTATTTCTGAAGACACATCCTGTGGTTGTGGAAAAGATGTTAATCTGTTTGAGAAGAGTCAAATTATTGACATTAATCAAAGAAAACATCTGAGGAGATGATGAAACTACTAAAACTGGGTTAAGAACTGTACAATGGAAGAAGGTCATGTGGTCTGATGAGTCCAGATTGACCCTGTTCCAGAGTGACGGAGCATCAGGGTAAGAAGAGAGGAGGGTGAAGTGATGCTCCCATCATGTCTAGTGCCTACTGTACAAGTCTGTGGGGGCAGTGCTATGATCTGGGGTTGCTGCAGTTGGTCAGGTCTAGGTTCAGCAACGTTAACATTATTTTGACAGTAACACTCATGTTTGAATCAGTGACAAGTTCCAGAGTTCAGACCTTAAAGTAGATCTTGAAGAGCTGGTTGCTGAGAAACATCATCCCCCATTTCTTAGAGTCTTCGGTCCCAGCACGGCTGCAAAAGTTAAAACGTCAACATACAGATCTTAATGTTCTGTAACACTACTACAAATGTATATGTGTGTATACAGAATATATTAATATTCAGTGTATACTGAGTGTGTGTGTGTACTGACTTGTCGCTGGCACACACTCTGAAGCAGCTCATCAGCTGCTCTGCTGCCTTCTCCAGCATCTCCCCCGGTTGACCTTTACCTTTCTTCAGCAGCTGCTGCTCTGCCTGAAAAAATACAAAGACTTGCTTCCATGTATTTGCCTTGTCCAGAGCATTCAACCACATCCAAAGGTCTTCATCAGTGAACAAATGCTCTTGAAAAAATTCCTACAGTAAATGAACCTTGAGCTAATGTTGTTGTCAAACTACTATTGACAATTTATTATTGATCGGTTTTAATCAATAGATCGAGCAAATTGCAGCTGATCAGTTTAAGGAAAAAAACAAAACAAAATGACCACAGATTGGTCTTAATTCTTTACAAAAGAAGTTTTAACTTTACTATGTGGAAAATGGTTAACTTTGTTTTGACGTTTTATGTTTACAAATCCAGTTTTTGCTCTTTTTTAGAAAACGTTTAATAATGTAAAATTTAAAGCACTTCTTTTTTTTCCTTTTTTTTTTTTAAATACATTTGAAAATTCAGTTCATTAAAAGTTTGACAGACGATTCTTACATTGTTGGCAAATATCCTGAGATCCAGAGTGACAGCGAACATCACCGGCAGAGCCCTGTAACCACAAACCAACAGTAATGAGTGAAGCTGTGTTCACTGACAGCATGTTTCCATGAGTTTCAGCAACCTTTCCCATCAGACTGCCCCTTTAACTATGTTCTGTCTGTACTCACCAGTTCTCCTCTTTATGAGACTGAAATGCCCTCAAGAACGACGTGAAAGGTCAAGGAGTGAAACTGACTGATTATTACAGCTGAAGATTGAATGATGAACGAAGATGCTCTTTACAGTTTACAGTGTGTTGTATTTTCATTATGAAGGATATTGGACGACAAGCGTCTGGAACTTGTAGGCTTCAACAAAGTCGTGATTGGCCACAGCGTGGGTACACCTGTAACACACACAGCACGATATTTTAATTCAACAGGTAACTGCAGCTTTGTGTTAACTTAGAGCAACTGGTCAAAACATTTCAAGGTTTCTTCAACTTTAGTGCTAAAAAATTGAAATCCAAAGTGAATGGTTTGAAGTTTGCTCAGGTATATTTACAGTGATATATCAGATTTAAAATTTAGATTCGTGTTCACCATCCTACCTGAGATGAGCTGCAACCATCTCATCGTATGGCGGCTCCAGAACCTGCTGACACTTTTCTTCTGGACTGGACAGCTGAGCACACATACACACACACACACACAGGCACGCGCGCACACAATGTTATATTGTTGTACAACTAAGCTCGGTGTGTGTGCCTGAGTGAATGGAGCCTCACCTGGAGTCGAGGGTTGGCGACGTGTGGGTGTTTGAAGGAGAGCAGCTCAGCACAGAACGAACCCTCGTGGTTTTCGATGGCCTCGTTAACCTGCAGGGTCAGTGTGTGAATCTATTATATTATATTATATTATCTTATATTATATTATATTATATTCACATGGCAGAAAAACACTATTTTAATAGGAACATTTAATGTTATGTTCAGCAGTGAGATGTTACCTGCTGCAGATACTGGTTGATAGTGATGTGAGCCATGACTGTCCTGACTTCCACCTGAAAACAGGTAACTAACTCATGTTAGTCTCCACAACAGAGACAATAGTTAGAGCCACAACAACAAGACAAAGAACTGAACAGCCGACCAAAATTAACTTAGCAAGAGGACAGAATCAAATAATCACTTCGGTCATTCAGTTAAAAAAGCCACATATTTACAGATTTCAGCTTCTAAAAGGGAATGATTTCAGAGTACTGGTACAATCATGTCTGCAGGTTTCTCGTGTTACATGTAAATATTGTGACATGAATATGAACAAAACCAGGACAAAGCAAGAAATAAGACAGTCAAGAAGTTAAAGTAGATCAAACTTACACAACAGTGCCGTTATCTAATAAACACACCGTTCAACTAAATTTAAATACTATAATATATGAAGCACTTTGTCAGTATCAGAGCACACAAAACACGAAAGGTTTAAAGTAACAAACTCATTTTAAGAAATCGCTGTAATCTAACTAGCAATAGCTAGTAAGCTAATTCATGATATAAATTCACCTAATTCAGGTTAAAACTCGTTTTAAATCGCTGTTTTCAGGCTTTAAACTGAAAACAATCAGATGTAAAAAAAGATGAAAACTCAACAGAAACTTTTACCTTTAAATTCACTTTTATCGGGAAAATATTGGTCCACACTCAGTTCATTCAAAAACAACCCGGACTGTTTTCAAGTGATGCACAACGTTCGCGGCGCGACTGTAAACAACTTCCGGGTCAGTAAGGTCAGCTTCCGTTGGTATTTCATAATAAGATGTAACATATTTCAAAATAAAGTTATCTCGGCATGTGGCATTTACATTATCAAAATGTTTGAGTATCGAAAAACAAAAATGCAAAACAATTTACAACCCCGTGTTAATACATATACAAATCTGTATTTATATAGAGGTGTCGCGAGAACAATGAAATAATAAATAAATTAAATTGTTCTGAAACCTTAAACACTGTAAAGTCCCTTGAGATGACTTCTGTTGTGATTTGGCGCTTTACAAATAAAATTGAAATTAATTGAATTGAATTGAATAAAGGAAAGAGACAAAAGAAGAAACCAACATAAATACAGTATATATTTAACAGGTAAAAGTATGGACGAAGATGCAGCCATTTTCTGCATTTTCTCCTAAACATTGAAAATAAATTACATTATATGACATTTAATTTCTAAGGCATTTATTAAAGACAAAAACCAGATATCTGCTCATATAGTATACATGTTGACATTATGTTTTGTAAAAGATGTTACACATTCTTTGTTTTCTATTTAGGTATTTTACATTTCCACAGAAATGTTGAAGTGTTTGTATATCATAATAAGAATTAGGAACAGATAGAGGTTACTGAGATCAAGAAACTAAAATAAAAACAGACCCAACTTTACAGCAAACAATTCAAACATAAAATAGGTGACAGAAATACTTCAGGTATGTTTTTCATTCTTGCTTTTTTTAAAATAAAATTTTCTGTGTCCCCCAGAGGAAACATCCTGTTCAGAAAAGTCAAATATTACAAGCAAAGAGACATTCAAAAGTTTATTGCGACAGAGCTCCCATCATTCATGCAGAAACTAAGAAACAACAAAGACAACAAAAGGGCCAGAGCCACAGGTATGAATCTGTAGAGTTGAATACTTTTTTTCAGCTTCAGTTTACTTCTGCTTTTCTGCAACAATTAGAAATAGAGCAACAACAAACCAGCGACATGCAGCAGCTGAAATAACCAACATGACGGAACAAATAACGTGTCTTTTTTAACTTTGTCAAGGTAATTAGTAATAAGCCCCATGAATAAAGTATCATTCTTCACTCAACACCACAGCTGGTGGACTGTACAGATACATACATGAACAAAGACAGAGTCTGGATGTATTGTGCAGAACAACCATCATTTCCCAAGGAGGCTCCAACACCAGGGTGAGCCATAACACCAACAAAACACAGGGTCTAGGACTAGAATCAACATCTGTGATTTTTCTAAATTGAATAAATGTTGACAGGACAGTTTATTAAACAGTGAGAAAGTCACAGTACTGTATATTTACATGCATCGTAACTAAATGTTACCAGTTTGATGGTTTCCAGACATCATAACAATAAAGACCGCCAGCAGATTTAGTAGCTGCTGATGTCAGTGAGCACTAGTACTTCACAATAACCACCAGGACGTTTAGCTGTCAGTGGTTACTATTAGGTACAAATACTCAAAGTATAAATAGTGGCCTAATGTGGTAAATGGTAGCCACCAGCAGTCACTGTGCAAAAATGAAATGACTTTTTAGTTATCTGCAGTAACTAGTAGCCACATTTAAATATGAGCAGTATGTAAAAATAAATACCAGTACTTATAGATGTCCCTATCCGGGGCTTTCAGTATGTTGAACTGACTGACTAGTAGTCACCAATAAGTCAAACAGTAACCACATGTAGCCACCACAGGTAACTAGTAAGCTGGGTTTCCACTGCAGAAAGATAACTGAAACATGACCTGGAGCTTCCTGGGACGTCTTATCACCTGAACCTTTAGATTAAAGGTAAAACCAACTCCAGAGGCAACGAGTTCCTTTAATGGAAACCACCTGTGATCACCACGTTCATCCCTTGAGCCAATTACTCGTCTCCTTAGAAAGAGTGGGTGGGGCCAGGTGGCCATCCTGCACTTGCCACTCGACTGTGATTGTTTGGCTGCATAAGGCCCTCGCTGCTGATTGGTCCGTGGAGAGTAGCACATGGTGAATGGGAGGGGCTTAAATCTCCACATCCAACCGTCCATAGACAGGGATACTGACTGGAAACAAACAAATACACATTGATATGGTTTTAATGAAACCATCTTAGTTTACCTGAGTTTATTACTCACCTGGAGGCATGAGGAGGAGGTTGTGATGAAGGAGCGCTGGTGGTCAGGGGGAGGGAGGTGGAGGAGGAAGAGGAAGTAGAGGAGGAGGCTACACGAGGGGAGGAGCTGCTCCATCCATCTGATAACACCTGAACACCTTCAGACAGACAAACTCGACATAAACAGAAAACAGAGACTTCTTTCTTTCTAGATGTGTATACTGTAGTTTCATGGTTTTATGCAGTATTTAAATACTGTAGTAAATACTGTATACATATACTGTAAATGTGTACAATACACATGACATACACGCTATTTAATGTGTATAAATTACTGTATATAACCTATATATTCATATAGAGTATGTTAATGTTTGTGTATTTAACGTATATTCTTCTTCTTTTACTTTTAATGGTCACCACAGTGAATCATCTGCCTGTGTGTGTGTATATATATATATATATATTATATATATATGTATATATATATAATATACACACACACTATGTAGACTACTGTGTCTACACTATTTAATCTATGCATACAAATTCTGCAATTATTTAAAAACATTAAATTTGTTTATATAATTTATTGTACCTATAGTACCTTTAGTACCTATAGTACCTTTAGTACCTATAGTACCCATTGTACCTATAGTACCTTTAGTACCTATAGTACCCATTGTACCTATAGTACCTATAGTACCCTTTGTACCTATAGTACCTATAGTACCCATTGTACCTATAGTACCTATAGTACCCATTGTACCTATAGTACCTATAGTACCTATAGTACCCATTGTACCTATAGTACCTATAGTACCCATTGTACCTATAGTACACATTGTACCTTTAGTACCTATTGTACACATTGTACCTATAGTACCTTTACTACCTATAGTACCCATTGTACCTATAGTACCTATAGTACCTATAGTACACATTGTACCTATAGTACCCATTGTACCTATAGTACCTATAGTACCTTTAATACCTATAGTACCTTTAGTACCTATAGTACCTATAGTACCCATTGTACCTATAGTACCTATAGTACCCATTGTACCTATAGTACCTATAGTACCCATTGTACCTATAGTACACATTGTACCTTTAGTACCTATTGTACACATTGTACCTATAGTACCTTTACTACCTATAGTACCCATTGTACCTATAGTACCTATAGTACCTATAGTACACATTGTACCTATAGTACCCATTGTACCTATAGTACCTATAGTACCTTTAATACCTATAGTACCTTTAGTACCTATAGTACCTATAGTACCCATTGTACCTATAGTACCTATAGTACCTATAGTACACATTGTACCTATAGTACCTTTACTACCTATAGTACCTTTACTACCTATAGTACCCATTGTACCTATAGTACCTATAGTACCCATTGTACCTATAGTACCTATAGTACCCATTGTACCTATAGTACCTTTACTACCTATAGTACCTATAGTACCTATAGTACACATTGTACCTATAGTACCTTTACTACCTATAGTACCTTTAGTACCTATAGTACCCATTGTACCTATAGTACCTATAGTACCCATTGTACCTATAGTACCTTTACTACCTATAGTACCTATAGTACACATTGTACCTATAGTACCTTTAGTACCTATTGTACCCATTGTACCTATTGTACCCATTGTACCTATAGTACCTTTAGTACCTATAGTACCTATAGTACCTTTACTACCTATAGTACCTTTAGTACCTATAGTACCTATAGTACCCATTGTACCTATAGTACATATAGTACCTTTACTACCTATAGTACCTATAGTACCTATAGTACCCATTGTACCTATAGTACCCATTGTACCTATAGTACCTATAGTACCTTTACTACCTATAGTACCTATAGTACACATTGTACCTATAGTACCTTTAGTACCTATACTACCTATAGTACCTTTAGTACCTATAGTACCTATAGTACCCATTGTACCTATAGTACCTATAGTACCCATTGTACCTATAGTACCTTTACTACCTATAGTACCTATAGTACCTTTAGTACCTATGGTACCCATTGTACCTATAGTACCCATTGTACCTATAGTACCTTTAGTACCTATAGTACCTATAGTACCTTTACTACCTATAGTACCTATAGTACCCATTGTACCTATAGTACCCATTGTACCTATAGTACCTATAGTACCTTTACTACCTATAGTACCTATAGTACACATTGTACCTATAGTACCTTTAGTACCTATACTACCTATAGTACCTTTAGTACCTATAGTACCTATAGTACCTATAGTACCCATTGTACCTATAGTACCTATAGTACCTATAGTACCCATTGTACCTATAGTACCTTTAGTACCTATAGTACCCATTGTACCTATAGTACCTTTAGTACCTATAGTACCCATTGTACCTATAGTACCTATGGTACCTATAGTACCTATAGTACCCATTGTACCTATAGTACCTTTAGTACCTATAGTACCCATTGTACCTATAGTACCTATAGTACCTATGGTACCTATAGTACCTATAGTACCCATTGTACCTATAGTACCCATTGTACCTATAGTACCTATAGTACCCATTGTACCTATAGTACCTATGGTACCTATAGTACCTATAGTACCCATTGTACCTATAGTACCTATAGTACCTTTACTACCTATAGTACCTATAGTACACATTGTACCTATAGTACCTTTAGTACCTATACTACCTATAGTACCTTTAGTACCTATAGTACCTATAGTACCTATAGTACCCATTGTACCTATAGTACCTATAGTACCCATTGTACCTATAGTACCTTTACTACCTATAGTACCTATAGTACCTTTAGTACCTATGGCACCCATTGTACCTATAGTACCCATTGTACCTATAGTACCTTTAGTACCTATAGTACCTATAGTACCTTTACTACCTATAGTACCTTTAGTACCTATAGTACCTATAGTACCCATTGTACCTATAGTACATATAGTACCTTTACTACCTATAGTACCTATAGTACCCATTGTACCTATAGTACCTTTAGTACCTATACTACCTATAGTACCTTTAGTACCTATAGTACCTATAGTACCTTTAGTACCTATAGTACCCATTGTACCTATAGTACCTATAGTACCTATAGTACCCATTGTACCTATAGTACCCATTGTACCTATAGTACCTATAGTACCCATTGTACCTATAGTACCTATGGTACCTATAGTACCCATTGTACCTATAGTACCTATGGTACCTATAGTACCCATTGTACCTATAGTACCTTTAGTACCTATAGTACCCATTGTACCTATAGTACCTATGGTACCTATAGTACCTATAGTACCCATTGTACCTATAGTACCCATTGTACTTATAGTACCTATAGTACCTATAGTACCCATTGTACCTATAGTACCTTTAGTACCTATAGTACCCATTGTACCTATAGTACCTTTAGTACCTATAGTACCCATTGTACCTATAGTACCTATAGTACCCATTGTACCTATAGTACCTTTAGTACCTATAGTACCTTTAGTACCTATAGTACCCATTGTACTTATAGTACCTATAGTACCCATTGTACCTATAGTACCTTTAGTACCTATAGTACCCATTGTACCTATAGTACCTATAGTACCCATTGTACCTATAGTACCTTTAGTACCTATAGTACCCATTGTACCTATAGTACCTATAGTACCCATTGTACCTATAGTACCTATAGTACCCATTGTACCTATAGTACCTTTAGTACCTATAGTACCCATTGTACCTATAGTACCTTTAGTACCTATAGTACCCATTGTACCTATAGTACCTATAGTACCCATTGTACCTATAGTACCCATTGTACCTATAGTACCCATTGTACCTATAGTACCTATAGTACCCATGGTACCTATAGTACCTATGGTACCTATAGTACCTATAGTACCTATAGTACCCATTGTACCTATAGTACCTATAGTACCCATTGTACCTATAGTACCTATAGTACCTTTACTACCTATAGTACCTTTACTACCTATAGTACACATTGTACCTATAGTAAATGGTAAATGTTCTGTACTTATATAGCTCTTTTCTACCTAGCTGGTACTCAAAGCGCTTTACACTGCTTCTCATTCACCCATTCACACACACATTCACACACCGATGGCAGAGCTGCTGCAGCTGACCTGACTCACCGGGGGCAACTTGGGGTTCAGTATCTTGCCCAAGGACACTTTGGCATGTGACGTGGCAGCCGGGAATCGAACCACCAATCCTGTGATTGACAGCCAACTGCTCTACCTATTGAGCCACAGCCACCCCGTGACTAGTACCCATTGTACCTATAGTACCCATTGTACCTATAGTACCCATTGTACCTATAGTACCTATAGTACCCATTGTACCTATGGTACCTATAGTACCTATAGTACCCATTGTACCTATAGTACCTTTAGTACCTATAGTACCCATTGTACCTATAGTACCTATAGTACCCATTGTACCTATAGTACCTATAGTACCCATTGTACATAAAAGTATAAACGAGTATTTGTTCACTCAGGTACCTGAGGAGTGTGAGCGGTGCGGCAGGTATGCGGTGGGGTAAGGTGTGTGTCTCCCTGGGTAACTGTGATGTTTGTAACCATGGTGATGATGTGATGTCAGCGGGAGGCTGCTGCCATAAGTGAAAGCTCCGCCTCCTCCAGGTGAGCACAGAGACCAACCTGACACACACAAAGTTAACACAACAAATAAGCTCTCTGTGATTTTATTAACTAAACACATTGATAATATTTAAGCTGAACACAGTAAAATAAAACCCACTCTTCTTTTTGAATCATTTAAAACTATGTTGGATTTTAATCATCACCTCATTAAATAACTACACGGAGAAATAAAACCTGTGATACACATTCAGTTTATACGACACTACACTTAATAAGGGTTGTATTTCTATCAAATAAAGAACAGGTATAAGATATGGAAGTAATATAAAGTGTATATATATATATATATATATATATATATATGTATACACACTAAATATATGTTTTGTCAAATGTTTTTAATGTTTTCATTGGATTAATAAAGGAATCATGTGAATATTTATTTTAAAATAAAACTGCAAATAAAATGCAGCTGAAAACACTGACAAAATATTTTATAAATACAGAATTTTTATATGTAGTAACTTCCTCTTCTAACTTTTGATTATAAATATGTTTTTAATTGATTATGTATGCAGCACATATACATCCTTCCCCCTGTGTCGTTGTGTGCAGCACATTTGAAATATATATATAACCCAATACCTGCATATAAACAGACAAGCTGATAACATGTAAATAAATAAATGAACATATGTATTTATTTTTTTGAATAAACAGATGAAGGGGCTGCATCTTATTATGTAAATTATATATATTTTATACCAAATACATTTAGTATTGTAGATAAAATAGAAATGCAGTTTAAGAAATGATTCTTTCTGTTAATATGAAAAGGAATTCATATATTTATTCATTTGTGTATGTGAAGAATAGAATTCATGTGAAACATGGAACCTTTATGTGGTTTAGAGGTTAATAAAACTACACACAGACTCACAGGGTTGAATCCCAACTCGACTCTCCGACGGCTCCGTTAAACCCCGTCCCCCTGGGTTCCTAAGGAGGAGAAATCAAACGGCGTCAGAGAACAACCTGTGTGTTTCTGTATCTGTCTCACTTGACACCATCTCTCCAAACGAGTGAGACGGTGGAGCTCTGAGCATCTGATAATGACGCTCTAATCACCTGCTAACGCTGACTTCCTCTGGTGTCCTGGTGAGAAAGTGTTCAGTTGAATCAATGAGTTCATTTGTAGAATCACATGAATCTAATTTAATACATTTTACAGTGTGAAATAAAACCAGTAAAGAGGATATGTTAGCACACGTTTCCCACAGAATATTACAATTACTCCTGGTTATACATGAATTAAGTGACTGTAGTTGAATTGATTAATTTATTAATTAATTAACAGCCACAGACAGAAAATCTTAAAGTCTTTTTTAAATTAAACTGAAACCTTTTGCTGCCATTATTAAAGCAAATTCTATATTTTATGATTTTTTAAGAAATACAGTGGTGAAAGAGGTACTCATGTGCTAAACTAAAATTGATCCTTTATACATGCAGTCCTACGAGTAAAAATACTTTCTAGTACATTCTGCAGTAACATGTCTCCTGATAGACAGTATCAGATTCTACCCGACTGTACTCCAAGTAGTACTGCATTACCCATTGTTAGTACTGAGCAGTTATCATCAGATGATTTCACTTTAGACATTTCTGTTTCACTGATGTGTTTGTTATTTAGGGAAAAAGTCTCTTCAGTAAAACTAAGAACAACTCCGAGACCCTGGATCGATCTTTACCAACTCACTGTCTTTTAGAAGCTCGGTGCTGTTTCCGTGTTCAACAGTAATCTGTAGTTTACGTAGTAAAACATCCATGAGGTAAAAAGCAGAATTTGAATAGTTTAAAGAGCTCACGTTAAAACCAGTGGAAGCTGCTCTGGGTCTAAAAAGCAGCTTACATTTCTGTGATACGCAGGTTTTTGACTTCCAGCTCACAGACAATAGGAACAAACATCACGGTGATGTCGGAGACACATTTACAGCCTGAAATACACAGGTGTTTTCAAAGAGGTGAGAAAAGCTGTTTTTAGCCACATTAACGCCTTTTATCATTAAAAGCATTTAAGTTTTTTTATTCAGTGTTTTCTGTCTTGTCATTTAGTCTCATGGCTCAGTTCAGTTTGACTCTGCTGCAGCTTGTTACCTCTCTTTGGCGTCCAGGAAGGCTTTAGCAAACGGGTTGTATTTGATCTTCAGAGCCGTGATCTGCACACAAAAGCACACAGCATTTGACTGAACCGAAGCAAAACTGTAATATCTCAAATATTAGCAGTGGACCCGGAGAGGAGAAGGCACATACTGTATGTGGATGACACCTATTCACCATGTCACTGTCTTTTTATCTCTTCTAACATTAAAGAGTTCTTCCTTCATGGATTATTTTCTATGTTCTTACATCAAACCAAACAACGTATGATTAAAAACAGACAATGGATGAAGGGAAATCACCAAGATCTAAATATTAAGTGTAGGAAACAGTCAGTAAAAGTCGAGCTGTTTAAAGTTTAAGGTGACTGCTCTGTATATAATAAAGTAGAATGTACTGTTACTGCGTGTACCTCTTCGTTCTGGTACGCAGTGACGGCAATGAACTGAGTTTCTTTGAAGGAGACGTTGGAAACCAGACGATGACGAGAGCCGACACACACGATGTGGAGCTGAGGTTCGTACTTATGAAGAGAGTTCAACATGATCTGAAGACACAGAGAAAGACAAGTCTGGACAAAACTGTTTGTACCATTGATAATGTACCTGTCCACACGTCTACAGTACAGTGGGCCTCTAGTTGGAACTGATATACACAAACTCATACACCTGTGGATCCCGCCGACATCCATCAACACACGTCTGCCCCCATCTGTACCTGTCAAGACAAACTGGATTTACAGCCAACTTTCCTTGTTAAACCTGTTATACCCACCTGTAGCAGTATTTGCACGCCTCTCTACAGAACATATGTGTGTAGCTGTGTGTGTCTATATTTATTATATTTATACAGTAAATCCGTTGGCAACTTGCTCTTACTCATTATTGTAGGTTTGTACCTGTACGGACTTACTATACGCACCTGTCATCCATCTGGTGGAACTGTTCCCACCTGTGTGCACCTCAGGTACTGCACGCCTGTTTAAATTGCTCCATACCTAAAATTTCCCAAACGGCTGCTGATTCCTGAAAGTTTGAAAAACGAACTTCGAACTTTTTGAATAATTTTCAAAACAAAAGCAAACAAATGAAATCCAGTCAGTTCGTCTGTCTGCAGGAGAGTTCAGGGAGCCGAGCCATCTTTGTCTTTTGGCCCAAACACTTTTATCCATCTGTTTTTTCTCTCCATCAACCCCTCCACCCCCTCTTTTCCCCCTCGCTAACGAGGCCCAATTAACCAATCCGAGTTCTCCGGGCGGACACACAAAAACAAACTGTTTTCTATTCAGATTGAGAGGCTGGCTTCACATCTGACCCCGGCGCTGCGTGTGTGTGTTTACCCTGGCAGTGCCCACATTAGCTGGAGTGTGTGTGGGCTCTTTTTGAATATAGTTTACCTCTCTCTCTCTCTCGTCCATCTGAAGCATGATGGGTAAATTAATTTCCCAGTAAAAAACATAATTACCATAATGTACAAATAAGCTGAGCAATTATTTCATTATGGCCGAGCTCTCTGTTCCAACTCTGCATTACTGCCCAGTGTGTGTGTGTGTGTGTGTGTGATGTTTGGACGGGATAATGGGGTAAATATAAACAACATTATTGCCAATTTTGTAGTGCTGCACATGTGTGTGTAGGCCTCTCTGAGTGGTGAACGGCTCTCGACAGGAAGTGCATTAAACTGCTGCCGCCCAATTAAGAGCTGTTTATCCCGTTCCCGTGGTTACGAGGGGGCGAACAGGTGAAGTGAGCGAGGAGAGGGACTGAAGTGGCTAATTAGAGGCGGTAGTCTCTCGCCCACTCCAATACAATACAGGGGAGTAGAGCGAAAAAGAAAACGAGAGACAAGGAGGAGGAGACGGAGAGACGTTCTTGACATGGAGAGCAGGATAATGGAGAGAAGGAGAAAGAGAGAAGATGAGTGAGAGGAGAAGAAGAAGGGAAAAGAGGAAAGAGAAGAAAATGATGATGGAAAATGAGCGACGGAGTAAAGAAAGAAAAAGTACGAGAAAACAGAACCAGCAGTGGAGGAAACATCAAAGTAAGAAGAAAGATTCATTTATGTTTGTAAAAGTTAAAAATAAAATCAATAAATGATGTAAAAGGAGGAAGAGAAAACATATGATAATATTTAATATATTAGAATATTATAATAAGTAAACATAAAGAAAAATGAATTAAAAAAACAAGTGGACAGAAAGAAAAAAAAAACAAAGAACAAAACAAAAAGAATGAATAAAAGAAGAAAAAAGAATAGAAAAGAGCAAAAAGAGGAAAAAGAGCAAAAAGAGCAAACAAGCTCCCGGTAAAATAATCTATTTTCCACAGAAGGTGATGATCTAAAAAACGTAGTGTAGAAAGATGATTCTAATTCAAACATCTGCTGCATGAATCCAGCTTCACCGAGTCCTGTGACCAGGTTCCTCTGATCAGAAGTTTCAACTGTAAAACAAACAGGAGTAGATGTCGGACTTGGAGAAACTCACCAACCTGGTTTCTTCTCGAAGGGTCACTCTAAAGATTCTTAACTGTACCGAGACCATGTGTGGAAACATTAGGAATCAGTGGGCACAACGCTGCTCGAGACCTAAACTTCTGCTTTAAATTATAAATGGACTTGGTGTGAGAGTACCTGTCCTCCTCCATTGACCTTGTTGGTGAGTTTGACCTTGTTGAAGGTCACAGCTGCCTTCATCCAGTGAGCACCAAAGTTTGGAGAGTCAGGGTGGATGTAGATTCCGCCGTGGCCCCGGCCCTCTCCGCGGCCCTCGGCCCGGCCGGCTGCCACCCACTCCCCGTTCACAAACTTCCAACGGCAGCCGTCGGCCGGCACGAAGTCCAGCAGGAAGGAGTACATGGAGCTGGGGTCCAGACCGGACACACTGACCTTCAGGACGGGGAACATCCGGCTGCGCAAGAGACACAGCAAATCTTAGATAATAAATCTTATATGAGTGAGGGTTGAAAACAAGTGTGTAAAATAAGTCCTGCACTAACGGACACTTTTAGTCTTTGTCCACTCGGTTTCTGTAGAAACAAGCTGTAAACACAGTGTCGGTGCTGTGTTCTCAGCTCCTTCTTGTGGTAGGATACTTTATTTTAAGTCACTTTCCCCTGTGAAATGCAGAGAATAAAGAGCTATGCTAAAATAAAATACAACTTTCCACCTTGTGTGAAACATACTAATATTCCCTGTAAGTTTTCAAGCTGTTAAAGCTGCATTTACACAAACAGAGCGCTCTCCATCAGTAACAGCAGTTGAAGTGGCATTCTGCAGGTGTAAATGGAGTGTTTTCCCACCGCAGGGCGCGACTGGTCAGCACGCCTCGGCTCGGCCAAACAAAAAACACACACAGAGGCAACGTTAGCGGCTGCTATTGAGACTAATGAATAACCCCGGTTAATAGGATCGCTGATCTGAAGTCAGCTTCAAACACAGACACGCTGAATCACAGCAGAGTCGTCTGTTCGTGTCGGGAGAAAATATAAAGTGAATCCTACAAATTACAGTTATGTGCTATTAATCTGCATTGGCTGCATATTTAACATATTTTACATCATGTTTTCATAGATCAGGAGTAACAATTCCCCCAGCAGAAGCCCACCCATCCCCCAAATTCTAAAATGTTCTTTTAAACTATTTCAGATGGATATTTCAATATTTTCATATTATATATATACATATGACTCAACACTCGGATCCGTTCTGAGCATATTTCTGTGTTCAGTCTGTTTTTTCCAGCTGCTGCTCTTAAGGTCAAACATGAACTTTCAGTCTCTTCTGGTAAAAAGACATTTTCACTCTCTGCACGTCAACATGACTCATGAGTTTTCCAGGCTCCAAGCACTTTGTTAAGTTTTGGGTAACTTAGTCATCCAGGTTTCAAATCCACGCTTTATAAAACAATGTAAAAATATTCCATTACAAGTCGTGCATTTAAAATCCTTAAGAAGTACAGTCCTGTGTCCCCTGTGACTGATGAATGATCCCACAGTAATAATCAGATGATTGATTTGTTCATTTCTTCATGTTAGTTTCTGTCATACACTGGATCATCTGTTATCGGCTCGTTTGTCCTGAAGAACTAAATGAAACCGTGTGATGTTCAGAGGTCAAATCAGCCTGAACCTCCAGTAACGGCTGGGTTTTCTTCTGACATGGTACAACCTACCTACAAGTACAAGTATTAGTATGACAGCAATGAGTTGGAATTTCCCAACCTGTTATACCAAGTGGTTTTAATAGCCTATACCAAACCAAACCCTTATCACGGTTCAGAAAATGCTCTTGTGGGACGCTGTAGATGACAAAACAAACTGTTACCGCCCATTCTTGGTGACGATCATCTCGTTGGTGATGTGTTGAAACTTCCTCCACAGCTCGGCGTCCTCCAGCGTCACCCTCAGCTCCCTCTCCGTTGGGTCACCCTTCTCCCGGCCAGCCTGCAACTCACTCTCCACAGCGCTGAGCAACCGTGACATGCAGCGTTCGGCCGAGCCGGGGCTGCACACGGTCCCGTCAGTACGAACAGCAGCGATGGAGGGACCACTACCAACAGTCTGGTCTGCTGTAGGCACAGAACCTGACTCCCCATCCTCCTGCAACCCCTCTACCTTCATCTAGAGACACAAACAAAGACACATAACTGTAGTAACTCAAACCTTTGTTAATTGGAGTCTTTGGATGATTAGTTGTGTTGAAATACAACTTAACAGAAACACACTTCCCCTGACAAAAAAAGCCACACACTCTAATATTTCGTTGCCTTTAAGCTTCTGCAATGCTGCGTTGGGTTAAGGTCTGGACTCTGTGGAGGCCAATCCATGTGTAAAAATGATGTGTCCTGCTCCCTGAACCACTCTTTCACAGTTTCACAGGAAGAATCAATTGATTGGTCATTGAGTATATTCAGGTAGTCAGCTGACCTCAACCTAGACCTGACCAACTGCAGCAACCCCAGATCATAGCACTGCCCCCACAGTCTTGTACAGTAGGCACTAGACATGATGGGTGCATCACTTCACCCTCCTCTCTTCTTAACCTGATGCTCCATCACTCTGGAACAGGGTCAATCTGGACTCATCAGACCACATGACCTTCTTCCATTGTACAGTTCTTAACCCAGTTTTAGTAGTTTCATCAATCTCCTCAGATGTTTTCTTTCATTCAAATCAATAATTTGACCCTTCTGAAATAGATTAACATCTTTTCCACAACCACAGGATGTGTCTTCAGACATGGTTGTTTAAGAAATGAGAAGCTACTCACTGCATCAGTTAGAGTTAAAGAACTTGTTGGCAGCTGAAACATAATCATCCATGCAGTAATTATCCAGTGGGAGGCTCTTACCTTAGTTAAATCCAGGTGGTGACTTTTTTTTTGGACAGGCAGTGTATTAATCTAGTCTTAATAAGACAACTTTGAACTAAATCAACTCTTAGTGAGAACTGTACTTCTAATTGTCTGAATAATGAGGTAGTTTGAAAAAGTAAGTCAAACAGGAATCTAAATCTTCCAGTCAGTCCACTTTCATCTCTCAATGAGAATTCACTGATTTGCAAAATGTTGCTTTTCACATTTAAAGTGTATTTATTTAAATGCTTTGAATTTTTGTAATACATTTTTTAATTAAATAAATAGTTTTTCTTGAATCGTTCACATGATCAGTTTTGTTCATTAATTCTGTCTTAGTAAGAAAGCTTTCGAAAGGACAAACAGTTTTGCTGTAATCAGGAGCTGGTTGTTTAGATGTCCCTGAGGTTTCCATATAATATAAATAATAATAAATAATAAAATAATAAAGACCATCAATGGTGTCATAAATATTTGTGTTAAACCACAATAAGGGAACAGCGGAGACGTCTGACTGCTTGAAGTCGTCAGATGATCAGTTTTGTTGAAATACTTTAAACAAAATGACCAAACTGTAATCGTGATCATTTGAATACATTTGTGCTGACTGTTCCACCTACTGCTCGTTGGACTGTTTTGCGGGATTTTTACCAGCAGTAAAGTGTCTTTTTTTTCAACACATATTTTGAAAATAACACAGGCTGTCGTCTGCATATGGTTGCACATTATATATAGCAACAGGAACCGTGTACATTCCTCGTAACACTGACTCTTTTTTAACTTTCACTTTCTTCTGAATATGAATTTTTAAATTCAGGGTTCAACAGTGCAACAGTATATTTTGTATGGAGCTTGTTCCAACATGTCACTGAAGCAATTAGATACGTAAACTGGGTAAATATGTAAAGCTGAGATGTTGTATCTTTCATGTCTGAATGATTCAAATATTCCAGCTGTCTTCTGTTGGTTTCTGTACACATCTCCTCAAAATCTCAAAACTGTAAATAAATAGACTGTGACATTGAACTGATCTGAGCACAGCGGAAATAAAAAGTCCTGAGTTAAATGTCTGAGAGTCAAACCTGAACTTGTAAAAGCAGTGATGGATGTTAAAAGCTTTTTGAATTAAATGTTTACATCTGTGTGACATTTGCTAAGACTGTTTTTACTCTTTTTTATAAAACACTGGTTAAGAAAAAGGAGAGTTTTTTGCGTTTTACTCATCTACTGAGCTGAATTAACAACTGAGATATGAGTCGGTCAAAATCACATCTCCAGTGGAACCTTCAATAAAGGTTCAGTCTTATTGTTTCAGACAGTTTAACACCTGTTCAGACTTTTCTGTTAAACTATCTTTAAATTTATTTCATGACTGAATGTGTGATGAAGATGTTTTACAGCTTTACTCACATTTACTGCAGAGTTACTAGAGCAATGACATTCTGTTCAGATTTTCAAAACTAGTGTTATTGTGAACACTGTTTTATTTGTCTGTGCTGCAACTCTCTCTGAACATTTAGGATTTCACTTCTGTGGAACAATGGAAATACAAACAGGCGTGTGATGATTTTATTTACATGCATGAGAATTAAATTAGTTGAACCTCATCAGAACAAGCCTTTCATCAGATTTTTTTAAATGTATTTTCTTCTCACTGCAGTTCATATGATTAAAAAGGAATAAGTAAAAATCTACTGAAAATCAAACAATAGTCATACATAAACTGTTATTTGCTGGAAAACATAATTAATATAACTGTACATCGTCATGTTAACTAATTTATGTGAACCCCTAAAAATGAACTATAATCAGTTTAAATATAAATAAATAATAAAAGTCATGAAAACATGTTGGAAACATTTTCGAAGTTTATGATTTACCTGTCATGAATATGAATTTATTAGTGTGACAGATTGTGAGTTCACAATATGAATATCCATAACTAAACTATGAGAAAGAGTATTAATTATGTTGAGGGACAATTGGGGCTTCTGAGACATAACTAGCATATAACTAGAAATTAACCTTCATTTATTAAATAATCCTCTTTTCTGATATTCCTGATATTCCTCCTTTGAATATTTGAATATTTCTACAACTACAAATCAACAAAAATCAACACGTCAATCCACACCTACATTTTTTCTATTTCTACTTATTACGTTATTAAATATATAAGTAACAACTTATATATAATTAACATTTAATACTCTAATTACATAATTATGATCTCCTGGTTGACGGAGTGAAGGATTTCAGTTCTGTTGATGGATTCAAAGGAAACGTTGAATTTCTGGTTAATGACTGGTTGATTTTCAAAGAAGAGTATAATAATAATTATTCAAATCAATGAATATAAATAAGTAAAATCTATAAATTAAAAATAAAATCAAAGTATCGATATTCGGTTAAAAATAGCTCAATACAATAAAAATTCAAAACAGCTTTCAATAAAAACTAAAACTAAAAACACCTCAAATAAAATCAATCATGTTTTAGTCACCATCTTAACAAACTTTTAAATATTTCAGGTGCAGTTTTCTAAAATAAATTAACAACAATAATACATTTACACTGATGTCTAAAGGTGTTTTGGCAATAATCAATAAAAATACAAGTAAATGACCATAAATAAGAGCAGATTTAAAAAAACAAAAAAACTTGCCTGTGACACACGGCACGGTGCTGCAAAGGTGAAATAATCCCAAAATAAACTGTTAATGAACAATATCTGTTAATTAATGATGACTATTCATTAGGAGTGGATTCGTCTTTGTGATGTGAAGCTGTTCAGCCTCCAACTGAACACATCAGAAACAATCAGAGGTTTTCAGTCTGACTTTAGCTCGCTCTACCACCCTCTCTCCCTCCCTCTCTCACACACACAGCTTACTTCCCTCAACCACTCAATTTCAATTTCACTGAGGCTTTATTGGCCTGTAATTAAGATTTAAAAAACGTGGGACCAAAGCAAAAATGAAGTAACAAATACAGTATGTGAGAAAAATGAATCTGTGTATCGATACCAGACACCACACACTGATGTAAAGTTGTTACAAGAGGAAAATAAAAACTGCCAAACTATGATCAAAATCCAACTGGGTCATGAGTCGTCTCCTTCCCTCTGCTGTTCAGGCATTTCTAAACTCTGTGTTTGTGAACGCAGCCGTGCGCAGTGGGTTCCCTGCTGCCGACTCTTCTTTATGTCTTGGTGTGTATATGAACAACAACAACAGTCAGTAAGCTTTTTAAAAATAGTCTCAGAAATGGACCAATCTGAAAACAATCACAACCTCAGCGTGTGTTTTATCGTGGACGAGCAGAACTGATCATGAACAGCTTCCAAAAAAAGGCTGGCTTCACATGTCCGTTTAGACTGGATGTGCTGGACTCAGGTCTTCGTGTTTGATGGAAAACTGAGCATGTGGATAAAGGAAACCACATTTTTGAAAATGGTCTTCAGAGTCCTTGTGGATAAATGGCACAGTGTTACGTAGTTTGATAATCTGATCTTTAAACTAACTTCAGCACTTGTGGGTTGTGTTACAGTGAATTAGACTTTTGAATTAGAATTTGAGTTAAATTCTAATCTTGAATCTGGATGAGAATCTGCAGAGTGGATGTCTGGAAACATTTTTACATAGTAGAACAAATTCTGGCATAAAAATCCTTATGGACACACTGCACGGACACCTTCCTCCTGTAAAATCCATACACGCAGCAGGTTATTAGGAGTTAGGAGACCTCTCGCAGCTGTTATGACACAAAGCAGCAGAGAGTCAGGTTGGAAGGATGCGTGAGAACACACAGGACTTTGCCACATGACTGACATTCGATTCCAGAGTGAAACATATCAATTTGACTAATCAATTAATCAGCTAAAATTTTTGTTGATTTGACTAATCCATCATTTTTGGACCAACGACACCAGGATTTAAAAGAATGGACGTGCGCCGTCCCACTGGAGGTTTAAATGTCATACGACCGTGTTGATGAAAAACACCAGAAGCTGTTCAGATCAGCATGTAATGGAGAATAGGTCAAATCCAAAACGCATTCAAAGCGACATACGATATCTGGACTGTGGCTGCTGCCTTTAAAAGAGAGTGTGTGTGTTTTAATCATTGCCCAGAGGAGGTGGAGATTACAGGCTTTAGAGACTTAACAGGCGGAAAGAAGACAAACGAGGGGGGCAGGTAAACGTCAGACAAACAACTTTTCTCTACTCAAGAAATTAATAATTAATGTCTGACAACTACCCTTTTGGTTTTGTTGCAACATGCGGCGCTGACAGGAATGCAGCCCTGTCACTGTTCCTGTAGGATACATGTTGTATTAAGTCAGAGACGTCTGCAGGAAGTTTTCACTTCACAGCTTCATACAAACAGCTGAAAAACTTTTCTTAAATACAAACATAAATATTTATTACAATAATTCAACAGTAAAAACAGACAACAGGCTAAATTTAGACATAAAACACAATAGGTGTTGAAAGAAAAGGATGAACAGCTTCCTGCCTCAGTTAGTGCTAATGCAAATCGGAAACATTTAGACAGATTTAGATATTTAACACAATTAACCTGTGTACACTTCCTACAGGTACAGACCCTGTAGTTCAAAACCGATCAGGCTGAGGATATACTTGCTGTTGACCAACGTCTAGACAACAGCAGCATCATAAACATCATTGTACTGTGAACATTCACTTTCCAACAACATAACCAGAACCCACAGCAACACTCAACAACAAGATGTCAATGTTGGGATCACAACAGAAAAACACCAAGAATTACATGAACGTCAGGGATGAAGATGTGGGTGCAGTCCTGTACTGTACAGGATTACATCTTGCATATGCACAGAGTTAATATCTGATGATGTGTACAACTGAAATTGCAAATTTCAAATTGCATGGGATTTAGTAAAAGCAAGTATATCCCTGGCCTTAGTGGAGTTCCCCAGGGCTCGCTGCTTGGGCCAATTTCATTTCCTTTTTATACGCTACCTGTAGTGCGTGAAACATCCAGTTTTTTAGTTTCTAAAACTGTTGGTATTGGTCATTCTCAGAATTTAGAGCTCATTTTCATGAGGAAGTAATATGTGCCATGTACCCAGTGCATCATGACCTAGTGATGTGTTTTTAACAATGGAGCTCTAAGGCAGAGATGAAACAGGTGTACAGACCACTTAATGTGTCTGCATATCATATATATATTTATATTGTTATATTATTATTTTGGGATGTAATTTTACAAAGGTTACCGCTCCTACAACATGTAGAGGAATTTAATTGATGACACATTTCAGATTTTGAGAGGTGGTGGTCACTGTACATTTCATCATAAATATTACTGAACCATGTGAAATTTCAGCAGCAATGCTCGTTCATTTACCAGCGGTAGTGTGCCACAAATGCATCTCTTTGTAAATGGCAAGCTTAGATTTGTTTTCACTTTTATTTTTTTGCCTGTTTAAAGTGGCTGTTTTTCTATTAAATTATTTAATTATTGCTACTAACTAAGTAGAACTAACCAAGGCTAATTTGTTCTTAATTCAGATTCACTCCACCCTAAAGTGTGAACTGTGCAGCTGCATCAAAATCTAAAAAAATATAAATACTAGATAAAACATCAGGATCTGAGGCTGACAATTTCTGGTTCTTTAAATTGACACTGAATCCAGATCTGGTGTGACCCCGGAAACTGGCTCCTGGTAAATGCTCAGGTGGAACAAACTGAAAACAATTACACTAATAATTTAAAGCTACTAAAACAACACAAACTGTACATGTATTAAGAAATGTTTTTTATGTATCTCCATGAGACTTGATTTTAAGACTTCTACTGGTTTCAAGGCTGAAATATTTTAAGGCTTTGGCCCCTGCTGATTGGATACAAACCACACAGTAACCTGCATCCTGATTGGTCAGACAGGAGTAGACGCAGGGGGGAGAGACGTCTATATACACATTGAAAATAACTTGATGACAGCATCTCTGAAAAACAGAGAGAGGAGAAATTAAAACCGTGTCTGACAGCTGATTAATTAAGTCATACTTTGTGTTTATTAGAGAGGTCTGAAGCTGATAGGAAAGATCCAGGCAGGTTTATTGGATCATGAGACACTGGAGTCATTCAGTGTAAGTTTGCGGTCTGTTACGTGTCTTGGTGGTCATTTTATAAAAGATGGACGACAGCTCTGAAAGCAAAAACTGATCACTGAAGAACTTATAAAAACTAATTATGTAATTGCTGTTTAACGTCTACTAGCTCCAACTCCACCACAACAGGTTCAATTTCATTCACTATTGTTTGTCGCACATTGAAAAACTCATTGCCACAGTAACCCCACTGCCAACTAGTGGTTAGGTTGTGCAATTGCAGAGTGATGCAGCCACACCAGTGTTCAGGCTTTAGACTGGTTTGGATATATTGTGAGTACAGTTGTGTATGTTTGTATGTTACCTGGCAAAGGGGATGTATGAAAGGCCGTACCTGAGATGGACAGCAGCAGTTAGAAAGGTGACACATACACAAAGATATATATTTATTAAATATATATGTACGTGTGTATTATACCAGGTGAAGGCCAGAAACTGAAGGATACAGAAGAGCAGAGCAAGGCCGTTATTCTTCCACTGGAGAGAAGAAGAACAAAACAGAGACAGGGACAAGTGATTTTCATGAATGTTTCAGTATGATGTGTTAACTCTGACAACACATTCAATCCTTGCCCTGTCCGCTCACACTGTATGAGTCATTCAGTCACCCGCAATGTCTCCATGCCGATTTGATCAATAAAGTTTAAGCTTTTTTCTGCCTAATACACAGCTGTTTTCACTGTTGGGACATCTGACATAGAAAAATCTTCACAAAATTGACTCTATGTCTTATTTGTGTGTTTGTCTTTCTCACCCAGAAAGCAGAACATAGCGTCAGTGCCAGACAGACCTGCAATGACACAGAGAAACAATGATGGTTTGAACTTCTGGTTCTGGTCTATAGAGTGCAACCTTTAGCACTATGAACAGAATGAAAAATAAAATCTTGTGATCTTTTAGAATTTCCTAAAAGAAGGAAGAACAGAAGGAAAGTCACTATGCTATGTTTGTTTGTTTTAAATTTAAAAACAAAATCTGACAAATCTGTTCAGTTTATTATACAAATCACCATTGCTCAATGAAACAACTCGTCATTTGTTACAGGTGAGTTTGTTCTCACCAGCATGATGACTGTGGCGAGCGCCCTCTCTTTAGCACACATTGTCTTCAGTTGCCTCCATGGACCGATCAGAAACATGGTGCTGACATCACATTAAAAGAAATAGAACATCATCAATTCACTGTTTAAGATGAGACACTTCACTGGAAATGTAGATAAAGCATTGATAGTTTCTACTCAAATACTACATCTAGATTAATCAAGCATCTAAACAAATAAAACTGAGGCTTGAGGGGTGAAAATAGGATTTAGAAGTAAAAGTTTCAATATTAACATGATTATGCAGGATTGCAAAATGTTTTATAACATGTTTGATTGGCTCAAAGAAGAGCATAATACTGACTTCCACCACTAGAGAGCAATGCTTCCTTTCCTAAAACCAAGCACAAAATGCTGACCCGAAAACAGACCCACAAGGATGATGGGTAATGTAGTCTCCAGATTAATGGGTGGTAGACAGTTTGGATTATCAGGAAATTAAATAGTGACGCTGCTGACCTCCTTTATGCCCTATTTGATCCGGTTCAGTCGGATCTGGACTACATGAGTCTGGATCTGTGTGGCTGTTAGACCGGGTCACACCAGTTACCTGGCCAGAGCGAAGATGTTTCCCACACTATAGAGGACAGCGAACACAGCGAGGCCGGCACCTGGGATCCACAACATAGCGGTACCCTGAATACAAAGAAAAACTGTTACCATGGATGCAGACGTTAATAGATACTGTTACCACAGAAACAGATAAATTACAGGATGCACAAAAATGGTCAAATGTTGCTATAAAACAGACAGTCATACTGTTACCTTGGCTACAAAAAGATACTGTTACCATGGATAAAGTACATTTTACCATGGAAACAGAGAGAAAAGACTGATAAGCTGCTACAGACAGCATCACAAGAAGTGTTGCCATGGACTAAAAAAAACACTGATATTAACATGGAAACACACAGAAGGACAGACTTACCTTGGTTACACACACAAGATTAAAACATTCTCAGAGTGCTGCCATGGAAACAGACAAGCAAGCTGTTATTGTAGAAACAAACAGAAAAGACAAACTTTAATTTAAGACAGACCATTGTCACGGATACAAACAGAAAAAGCAAGACAGGTTGTAAATATAGAAACAGACCGGAAAGACAGGGTGAAGGGGGCAAGCTGTTACCATGAACACCAACATGTAGTCAGGCAAAGAGAGGCAAGACCGATGGATGATGTGTACAGATTGTTGCCATAGAAACCAACAGTGTTGTGTTACCACAGAAACAGTATTAAGCGTCACTGTTACAATCTGACTGACTCACCAGGATCGAGCAGACCCCACCCAGAATGAAGCAGATCAGGAAACCCTTCATTCTCGTCCCCCAGGACAGTGTTGATGCCTGATTGGCTCTCTGCAGAGAAGACTCATCATCATCATCCTCATCATCACTTGTATATTTTGTATGTTTAGTAAATTAAAACATAAAACACATATAAAAACACAGTTGACTGTGACGTGTATCTGTAACATATGTGTCTGTACAGGCTGATTTCTGCAGAAAATAAATTCAAACAGCTGTAAACCCATTACAAACTAACCAATCTAGAAACTGAGAGAGATCAAGTCTGAAGTGTTTTTATGTGAAGGGTTTTCTTTTGAAATTGGGAAAACATCTACACACAAGAATACATTGATGGAGAGGCCAGGAAGTCAATGAGTCAGATGCTGAACCCTAACTCCACTGTGTCCTCTAGGATATGTGTTCGTATGTGCTACTATGAAATAGGTTGTAAGTTGTCTTGTTACTGCCTTGTTAATAAATATATCTGTACCTAGCAGAGATGTTCAGGTTTAAACATTGATTCCTTCAGGTTAAACAAAATATTGACAGAGTTTTATCCCACTGAACAGGTTCAGATTAATGTAAAATACACGTGTACACGTGTGACTGTAAACATTCAACCAGATGTTCTCTTCTAAAGTTCTTTCTTTTTCTTTCACTGTCTGTAAGAAAACAAATGAGGCTGTTTACAACATTGATTTTTGAATACAACGAGTCTTCAACGTATGCATTTTTAAAGTTAGTCTACCTCTGTGTCTATGGATTCTGTTGATAATGACGTAACAGAACCGGGTGATAACTGGGATGTTAGCATGGTCTTTTTAAAGAATATGTTAAAACCATTAAAAGGGTTTAGTAACATAGAACATAGAAAATTGATGTCTAATTATCCATATAAACAGCCTATTGTTGCTTCAAACTACAAGTGTTTAAGGAATTTATCTTTTGTGGATAACTTTGAACTTTTAACAATTACTCATGTACAAAGCCTTGTTCGTTTATATGTGTCAAAATGACTTTGAATTAATTAATTAACTTAGCAATTTGAATAAAAGTAAGGTATTAATGTGACTTCAGATAGACAGTGTTTAGAAATATAAAGCATATGGAAGACTTAGTGTACTGTAAAATATTATACTATACTTACTATATTTTATAATATAGTCTTATTTTTTTTTTATTATACAACTATAATAACCAACAGCTGAAAGTCGGCATTTGAGAGACTACAACAATGGAATAACTTTATTATTATTGCTATTTTTGTTTGTTAAAGGATAAATCGTTCTTCAAACTGTTGCTTATTCACTTTATGTGAACTGAAAACCTCAACTCATAATATGCGTTTAATTTAAGTTATACTGTTGGTACTTACTTCAGGAAACAGCTGTTTTACCTGTTAGTTAGTGAGGTTTGTGTGACTTTATCCGTAATAACTTTGTTATTTTATTGATATTTTCCTGACACAAAAACAGCAGCTAACGTGCTAACATGCTAATAACAACAGATGCTAGCTGCCGTTCACCTCCAGTATCCCCGTCCCGTCCGAGTTTCCATCGTCCTGGCCGCTCAGCACCCTCTTTAATTTATCCATAAATTCCTATTTTCTGCCTGATAAGTGCTCAGACAGTAGGTGAGTTTCAGAAGGCTGCAGGTAGTTTCAGGTGTAGCAGCAGCTTGTTGCTGTTGGGTGGAGAAGTTCAACTGAAGAGGAGGCAGCGCTTCAACAGGTGCGGCACTTCCGCCTGCAGTACCACCTCTGGCCACAAGCAGCCCAAAGGAGGCGCTGTTTCCCCTCATTTACACAGGGATGAGGGTTCCTGTCATCCACCTGCTGACAGGTGGTACTACCAGTATCCAAGTACTTCCATTAGTATTAGTATTAGTACTAGTATTAGTATTACCAAACAGGTGTGTTGGAAACAGGCCAGGAGCCTCTCGATGAGGTAGTAAAGGCTAATATTTCTCTCCACAACGACCATGTAGTGATATAAAACAATTGAAAATTGAGTCCAAAATAGTCACTAACATGCAAGACGTACAAAGAGAATAATATATATACACACACACACATTGTTAATGTCACTAAAGGTAATAAGATTACAGAGTCTTTAAATGGATTAAAGTCACTGCACATCCCAGTTACAGTATGCGTCCGATTACTAGGTTGGAGTTGTATAAAGCTCTGCTGGGATTTACAGTGATAATAAAATTAACATGTAAACTCCTGTAGTCCTGAACATAACATATCAGTCTTACAAATGTAAAAAATATATTTTCTTCTTCAACAATACTTACTTAATTATTATACTTATACACAACTTCCTCACATTTCGAATGCAAATGCAATTTTCTGCAGTTTTTCTCAACTGTTACAATCAAACTTTATTGGAAAGTCATTACAACCCTGCTACACTCGTACACAACACTGAGCAACATAACTGCAAAATATTTTGGGAAATGCTGGTGAGCTCACATCCACTAGCATGTATTTTCTGGGGTCCTGTTGATCACAATCATGTCACAATTCACCTTGTTGAGACATTTTGAGACCTTAAGTGAGTCACAGTCCTTTTTTTTTTTTCTTTCTGTTGTTTCTGTCAGACTTAAATTATGTTTATTGTTGGAGGTTTGAGTTTGAAACAAGGTCATAGTCCACTGTTTTTGCCTTTATGTGAGTTTACATGATGGGGCTCCTGGTAGTCTTATGGTACTTTGACCCTGGTGGAGCTCCAGTAAACAGGCTTTGGCATGGACACCTGAACATGACATGTAGGACAGGACTGTTTCCTCCAAAGCCACTCTTCTATACACTACAGAAACAGCAAGAAGTTACCATTAGTCTTGTGTGCACTGTTACAGTTTGCAAAAAAATGTTTTTTTACCCACAGTCTGAAAAGAGATGAAGAGAAAATACGATGGGATGTTAATGGGCCTGCATGCTCTTATATTAAGAGTGCAGATGCAGCGTTCCTGTGTTGCTGTGATGCATTCACTCCATCAAACTATCAAAAAAATCTAAAACACTGTAAGATGTGTATGGACAAAAAGAAGGCAAAATTAAGACATGACACTAACATAAATGCAGACAGAAAGAAAGTGCTCTTTTGATAGTGTTTTCACTATTACTTAAGAAAATTACTGTGTTTAAAGGTACTTCAAAGCTAAGAAAACCGCTTTAATGGGCACTACATGCTTCCATAGCAACAAAAGACCCAGTTTTGTCACAATACGAGCCCCCTGTAATACAGAATGACGTGCAAAA